>NC_092718.1:86657340-86846564 GCF_047496885.1 Scyliorhinus torazame
AGAATCCCTTGCCGATTTTTTATCCAGGCTACGCGGGATTGCGGAATACTGTGACTATGGTGAGACCTTGTCAGAAATGTTACGCGACCGTTTGGTTTGCGGTATTAACAATGCGGCTACCCAGAGAAAGTTGTTAGCGGAGCCAACATTGACTTTTCAACAGGCAATACAAATAGTCTTGTCCCGAGAGAGCGCAGAGCGAGGAGTACAGGAGCTACAGGGAATGGAAGTGCATGCCTTGGGGCGCAACCCTTTCCGCCCAAAAACTCCCCCCGCACTCCTGCGGTACCTTGGGCGAGGCAACGACCGGACCGACGCCAGTGGCCATTGGACATTCCTCCCCGAAGGGAGCCTTCTCCAGAGCCAATGGATGAGGAGCCATGTCCGTGTCAGACTTGTAGGCGCCGACCCCGTCGCGGACGGCGGTCCTGGGGACGCCAGAGGCGCTGTCGTTCCGACCGAAACTGGGACCAGCCCAGGGGCCGTAACTGGGACCAGCCCAGAGGCCGTACCTTCCATGTGGATGAACCTGCGGCGACCACTCCTGAGGACGTGGAGACGGAGGACGACTGCCTGCAGCTGCATTGTGTGGCAGCTCCCCGCGTGGCCCCCATTAAGGTGACAGTACGGGTCAATGGCCACCCGCTGGAGATGGAGTTGGATACTGGCGCAGCGGTCTCCGTGATCGCCCAGAGGACATTCGACCGCATCAAGCAGGGTATACAGACCCTTACATTAACTGACTCACAGGCCAGGTTGGCCACCTACACGGGGGAACCACTGGACATTGCAGGAACTACAATGACCCCTGTTGTCTATGGATGCCAGGAGGGGCGTTTCCCACTTATCGTAGTGCGTGGCCATGGGCCCAGCCTGTTGGGTCGGGACTGGTTGCGCCATTTGCGGTTGCAATGGCAGCACATCCTCCAAACAGTTTCTGGAGGGTTGACTGAGGTGCTAGGATGATACCCAGAGGTATTCCAGCCTGGTTTGGGGAAAA
Source organism: Scyliorhinus torazame (assembly GCF_047496885.1). Lineage (NCBI taxonomy): Eukaryota > Metazoa > Chordata > Chondrichthyes > Carcharhiniformes > Scyliorhinidae > Scyliorhinus > Scyliorhinus torazame. The sequence continues at coordinate 86,658,341 of NC_092718.1, forward strand.
TAAAAGGGGCCGTAGCCCGTATCCAAGTTGAACCAGGAGCCACGCCGCGCTATTTCCGGGCGCGCCCAGTGCCTTACGCTTTGCTCGAGAAGGTAGAAGGGGAGCTCACTCGTTTGGGTATTATCAGGCACGTCCGTTTTGCTGACTGGGCAGCACCAATTGTACCAGTAATGAAGCCCGATGCCACAGTTCGCTTGTGTGGCGACTATAAACTTACAGTGAATACAGTTTCCCGACTCGATCGATACCCAATGCCTCGCATAGAGGATCTCTACGCGAAACTTGCAGGTGGACTCTCATTCACAAAATTAGATATGAGTCACGCCTACCTGCAGTTGGAGCTGGACCCTGCCTCCCGACCATATGTAACAATTAACACACACCGGGGCCTGTATGAATATACACGGTTGCCCTTTGGAGTATCCTCTGCCTGCACAATTTTTCAACGTGTTATGGAGGGCATTTTGAGAGGTTTACCACGTGTGGCTGTCTACCTAGATGACGTGTTGATTACAGGGACGTCGGAGCAAGGGCATTTGGAAAATCTGGAGGCTGTCCGACGCCTTTCGGAGGCTGGAGTCCGTTTACGTCACACAAAGTGCGTATTTCAGGCAAAAGAAGTAGTCTACCTAGGTTATCGGGTGGACCGCGAGGGTCTGCACCCCGTCGCAGAGAAGGTGCGTGCAATTCAACATGCCCCCACCCCGACTGACACTTCGCATCTTCGTTCTTTTCTCGGTCTCGTAAACTATTACGGGAAGTTCCTCCCCAATCTGGCAACTACGCTGGCCCCCTTGCACCTGCTGCTAAAGAAAAATCACACCTGGGTTTGGGGTCAGCCGCAAGAAACCGCTTTCCTGCGGGTAAAGCAACAATTGTCGTCGTCTGGGTTACTAACCCACTATGATCCGGGAAAGCCTTTGCTCGTCACATGTGATGCATCCCCGTATGGTATTGGGGCTGTCCTGTCCCACAAGATGGAGAACGGGGCCGAGCGACCGATAGCTTTCGCCTCCCGCACATTGACTGCAGTGGAGAAAAAGTACGCGCAGATCGAGAAGGAGGGCCTGGCAGTGGTTTTCGCGGTGAAACGCTTCCACCAGTATGTGTACGGTCGCCATTTCACTATCATGACTGATCATAAGCCCCTGCTGGGACTCTTCAGAGAGGATAAGCCAATACCGCCCATTGCTTCTGCACGGATCCAGCGCTGGGCTTTGTTGCTTGCTGCATATGAGTATTCTCTGGAGCACAAAGCAGGTACGCAGATAGCAAATGCCGACGCACTGAGCCGATTGCCTTTATCGACCGGCCCCATGTCAACCCCCACGACCGGTGAGGTGGTTGCAACCCTAAATTTTATGGACACCTTGCCTGTCACGGCATCACAGATTCGTGAGTGGACCTAGACGGAGCCAGTCTTGTCAAAGGTTCGGCACATAGTCCTGTATGGTGGGCAGCATAGACAGCTCCCAGGCGAGTTGCGGGCATTTTCCTCCAAGCTGTCAGAGTTCAGCGTGGAAGACGGCATCCTCTTGTGGGGGACGCGTGTGGTTGTCCCGGAAAAAGGCCAGGAGCTGATATTATCAGACTTGCACAATGGGCATCCGGGCGTGACCAAGATGAAAATGTTGGCCCGGAGTTATGTCTGGTGGCTAGGCCTCGACACCGACATTGAGAAGGTGGCCCAAAACTGCTCCATTTGCCAGGAGCATCAGAAGCTACCGCCGGCCGCGCCCTTACATCACTGGGAATGGCCAGGGCGGCCTTGGGCACACTTACATGCAGATTTCGCAGGCCCTTTTCAGGGATCCATGTTCCTTCTACTAATTGACGCCCAGTCCAAATGGCTGGAGGTGCATAAGATGCAGGGGACAACGTCCTGCGCAACAATTGAAAAGATGCGTTTATCATTTCGTACGCATGGCCTCCCCGAGGTGCTGGTCACGGATAATGGCACTCCATTCACGAGTGAGGAGTTTGCTAGGTTTACAAAGATGAACGGCATCCGCCATATCCACACTGCCCCTTACCACTCGGCTTCAAATGGGTTGGCAGAGCGTGCAGTGCAAACATTCAAAAGAGGCCTAAAGAAGCAGTCTTCCGGATCAATGGACACGAGACTGGCTCGCTTTTTGTTTACGTACAGGACCACCCCCCATGCAGTGACTGGGGTAGCTCCCGCAGAACTCCTAATGGGCCGAAGACTTCGCACCCGCCTTAGTATGGTCTTCCCGGACATTGGCGCAAAAGTACGCCGCACACAAGAACAGCAGGGACAGGGATTGTCTCGGCATCGTCCGATTCGGCAGTTTGCGCCCGGTGACCCAGTATTCGTGCGGAATTTTGCTGGTGGTGCCCAATGGGTTCCTGGTGTAATCTTTCGCCAAACGGGCCCTATATCTTACCAAGTGCAAGCCCAGGGTCGCCTCCAGCGAAAACATGTAGACCACGTCCGGTCATGAAGATCATCCCCTCAAAAGATTCCCCGCCCCCAGAGCTCAGTTCAACAGCCGCAAAGACCAGAGACAAGGGAAGGTAGTCCTCAAAATCTTCCACTGGTGCCTCACGCGAAGCCTGCGCAGGTCGTTACGGGACCGAATGGAGATAGAGACGCTGACATGACGGAGGCAGCAGACTCTGACTCCGAGATGGAGACACAGGATGAATCAGAGGGGCAATCCTCGGGTCCACAGGCCGTGGATGTACAACCGCGCCGTTCATCACGGAAGCGCCGGTCTCCGTCTCGTTATACGCCGCCTGAACCAGCGCCGCGTGCAAATGGCGTCCGGCCTGCGGAAAAACGAGTTCGACGCCTTCCTTCGCCAGGGTCTTCGGTGGATTCCTTGGACTTTGGGGGGGAGGGATGTTATAACCTGCCTACTTACGATTGGCTGGGGACTAATGACTATCCCACAATCCTATGGGAGTATGAACTTCCCCAATGAGGGGGGCAGAGAAACTCCTAGCATAAATAAGCTGGCCAGTTCAGGAACCAGCAGGAAGGAGAAGGTAGCAAGGGAAGTTACTGCTACTGTTATGTATATATTGTTATAGTAAATAAATGTTATTATTTTGTATCCTTAAAACTCGTGCTGGATTCTTCGTGGCCCTTACAAAAGTTCTTTTCCTACTATGCCCAGTGGGTCCCAAACTATGCGGCCAAGGCCCGCCCACTCATTCAGTCCACCAAATTCCCCCTTGCGGCCGAGGCACAACACGCTTTCGCCCGCATCAGAGCAGACATCGCCAAGGCCGGGATGCGCATAGTGGACGAGTCACTGCCTTTCCAAGTAGAAAGCGACGCTTCAGACGTCGCCCTTGCCGCCACTCTAAACCAGGCAGGCAGACCCGTGGCATTCTTTTCCGCAGCCTTCATGCCCCTGAAATTTGACACTCATCCGTCGAAAAGGAGTCACAAGCTATCGTTGAAGCTGTGCGACATTGGAGGCATTACCTGAGATTCACTCTCCTTATGGACCAACGGTCGGTAGCCTTCATATTCAATAACACACAGCGGGGCAAGATCAAGAATGATAAAATCTTGAGGTGGAGAATCGAGCTCTCCACCTATAATTACGAGATCTTGTATCGCCCCGGTAAACTCAACGAGCCCCCAGACGCCCTCTCCCGAGGTACATGTGCCAGTGGACCAATTTCGAGCCCTACACAACAGCCTTTGTCACCCGGTGTGATGAACCACTGTAATAGGAGATGTAAGGTAGGACCTGCACTACAGGTTCGCCGGTAGCTCCTGCCGGCTGGCTCTGCCCACGGAGAACTGTATAAATATGCATGACCACCAGTGCCCTGCCATTTCGCCAGCTGCAGCAGGAGACCACGCATCTGACTGTAATAAAGCCACAGTTGTACCCAACTTTAGTCTTTGTGCAATTGATCGTGCATCAGAGGCAATGTGGGGAATGTTGGTGGCCGTGTTTGAGGAGCTGTTCGTTGGAGGGGGTGAGGGGAGAGAGGGGGGTGAAAAAGGGAAAATTTGTACAAACTGTATAGTTGTGTGTTGGGGAGTTTGCTCCCCGAATTGTTTATGTTTTCAAATCTTTAGTACAAGTTTGGAATAAAATACTTTTTAAAAAAAGCATTCGAAATTAATGAGCAAACGTTTGAAAATTGTGGCTTTAATGTTTACAGAATCGCCGCCTGCGGACTAGTCACTTCCAGTGATCCAGACTCGAGCGGGGGAGGCCCTTAGAATTCACAATCCTGCCCACCTTACGTTTTAACAACAACTTTTCTCCATTCGCTAACCTCCGATTCCATCCCGGGGACTTGGAGCAGAGGCGCCGTTTCCTACGGGCTCATCCTGAGGTTAAATGTGGCCCCGTTGGCCTGCACCGGGCGGGGTGAGTGTGGGAGAGGGGTGGTGCTGTTGGTGGAGGAAACACAGGAACTGTTCCCAATATCCAAGCCGGAAAAATCAGCACCGTTCTACGACTGTATCTGATTCTTGTACTTTGCTACCTTTTTGGGCCTACACTTCAGGCTTCCCAACCCACCCTCCTCTCCGCAACCCCCCCCCCCCCCACCCACCCCCACCCCCCCACACTACATTCGGGCTGCTTCATTGGCAGAACTAAACCATCCCCGACCTCGGGGAGTCGCTTTCATGGACTGAATCACCATGACCATCTTGCTCTGCACTCGACAGTGAAGAGCTCCCTCAGTACTGACCCTCCAACAATGCAGCACTCCCTCAGTACTGACGCTCCGACAGTGCAGCACTTCCTCAGTACTGATGCTCCAACAGTGCAGCACTCCCTCAGTACTGACCCTCCGACAGTGCAGCACTCCCTCTGTACTGACCCGCTGACAGTGCAGCACTCCCTTAGTACTGACCCTCTGACAGTGCAGCACTCCCTCAGTACTGACGCTCCGACAGTGCAGCACTTCCTCAGTACTGATGCTCCAACAGTGCAGCACTCCCTCAGTACTGACCCTCTGACAGTGCAGCACTCCCTCAGTACTGACCCTCTGACAGTGCAGCACTCCCTCAGTACTGACCCTCTGACAGTGCAGCACTCCCTCAGTACTGACCCTCTGACAGTGCAGCACTCCCTCAGTACTGACCCTCTGACAGTGCAGCACTCCCTCAGTACTGACACTCCGACAGTGCAGCACTTCCTCAGTACTGATGCTCCAACAGTGCAGCACTCCCTCAGTACTGACCCTCTGACAGTGCAGCACTCCCTCAGTACTGACCCTCCAACAGTGCAGTGCTCCCTCAGTACTGACCCTTCTGCAGTTCAGTACTGCCTCAGTCCTGACCATTGGCAACAACAACATCCTGGAGTTGTGCAGCATCTTTGACCCATTAAAACATCCCAAAATTGATTTTAGATTTGTTCTGAATTGGAACTCTGGATATCAGATCCTAGTGGAATGAATTGGGCACACTGAACGCCGAACACCATGTCAACATTTTCAGGTCAGGGTAGCCCATCTCTGATTCCCGCCCCCCCCGAAACACCGGCCATGACACAAGCCTGTTTGTTCATGCCGTTCGCAACAGGTCCCAATCTGGATTGCAGCTGTGTGTGTGTTCAGCACACAAACAATTCCATCAAGTATCCTGGCCCAACTCCTTCCCACCAACACACACACTCGCACACACTCACACACCCCCACACACACTCACCCACACACTCCCACCCAGCTACACCCACACACGCACTCACCCACCGCACTCACCCCCCCAACACATATGTCCACTCACACACACTCATAGCCACACTCACACACATACCCACACAGATACCCACACACCCACCCACACAGTACAAAGCATCCTTATGTGCAACAAAACCTTTTACAACTAGTGGTTGTGAACTGAATTGGTTCTTGTCAGAAGAACTGTGCGACCATGATGTGCACGCACGATGATGTTTCACCAAGAGGGAGAGGAAGTCAAGACGAGGAGATTTCCAATCTGTGCCTGTTCATTGCCCTCAGCTGAGGGACACTCACAGTTGACGAGGGAACCGAAACAATTTAGTCCAGGAAGAACGACAGAGACACAAACAGGAAGCACAAAATATACGACAGCATTGTCTGATTGGCTGCTCCAGAAACAATACGGTAATTCGTTGATCCAGGACTTTCGGGTAACACTGAGAGAGGAAGAAGAAGACGGAATGAAAATCGAGGTCAGATTAAGCGTGTCCTTTTATTCTAACTTCACCCGTTTAACAGACATTCCACTCGCGAATCACTGCGACCAACTTGCTCTGCACTCGACAGTGTAGCGCTCCCTCAGCACTGGGACCCTCCAACATTGCAGCACTCCCTCAGTACGGACCCACCGACAGTGCAGCGCTCCCTCAGTACTGACCCACCAACAGTGCAGTGCTCCCTTAGTGCTGACTCTTCTGCAGTTCAGCACTCCCTCAGTCCTGACCCCCTGACAGTGCAGCGCTCCCTCAGTCCTGGCCCACTGACAGTGCAGCACTCCCTCAGTACTGACCCTCTGAGAGTTCAGTACTCCCTCAGTCCTGACCCTCTGACAGTGCAGCACTCCCTCAGTCCTGACCATCTGACAGTGCAGCATTCATTCAGTACTGACCCTCTGGCAGTGCAGCACTCCCTCAGTCCTGACCCTCCGACAGTGCAGCACTCCCTCAGTACTGACCCTCTGACAGTGCAGCATTCCCTCAGTACTGACCCTCTGACGGTGCAGCACTCCCTCAGTACTGACACTCTGACAGTGCAGCGCTCCCTCAGTACTGACCCTCTGACAGTGCAGCAGTCCCTCAGTACTGACCGTCTGACAGTGCAGCACTCCCTCAGTACTGACCCTCTGACAGTGCAGCACTCCCTCAGTACTGACCCTCTGACAGTGCAGCACTCCCTCAGTACTGACCCTCTGACAGTGCAGCAGTCCCTCAGTATTGACCCTCCGACAGTGCGGCACTCCCTCAGTACTGACCCTCTGACGGTGCAGCGCTCCATCGGTACTGCAGAAGGCATGTACCTGTGTCGAACCACATGCTGAATCCTCGAGTCGGAGGCTGTTCCCCAATTTTCTGTCTTTCTGTCTATCCCTTCATTCCCCTCAGCTACAGAACTTGCAACTTTAACTAGTTCTAATAGCGTAGGTAGGAAGTCTGCCTCGTACTGTTAGCTGATGCGGTTAACCGATCACACAGCACATTGAAGGGAAGGAATTCAGGAAGTGCAGTGAAGAATTCAGAGATTCAGTCCTGATCCTCTGACAGTGCAGCACTCCCTCAGTACTGACCCTCTGACAGTGCAGCACTCCCTCAGTCCTGAATCTCTGACAGTGCAGCACTCCCTCAGTACTGACCCTCTGACAGTGCAGCACTCCCTCAGTCCTGAATCTCTGACAGTGCAGCATTCCCTCAGTACTGACCCTCTGTTGGTGCAGCGCTCCCTCAGTACTGATCCTCTGACAGTGCAGCAGTCCCTCAGTACTGACCCTCTGACAGTGCAGCATTCCCTCAGTACTGACCCTCTGTTGGTGCAACGCTCCCTCAGTACTGCAGAAGGCGTGTACCTGTGACGAACCACATGCTGAACCCTCGAGTCGGAGGCTGTTCCCCAATTTTCTGTCTTTCTGTTTATTCCTTCTTTCCCCTCAGCTACAGAACCGGCAACTTTAACTAGTTGGTTTGAATTCAAACAGCGCAGGTAGGAAGTCTGTCTCGTGCTGTTAGCTGATGCGGTTAACCGATCACACAGCACATTGAAGGGAGGGAATACAGGAAGTGCAGTGAAGAATTTAGAGATTTTTTTCTTCATTTAAAGGACAATTTTAAAATGGGTTTGGGGGCACAGTGATCTGAGGGGTTGAATGTATTGATATCTATGAAGGATGTGGACATGGTGAATTCTTTCCCAAGAAGACATTTGTGAATTTTGTGGCATGAATAACAGAGGCCTGGATTCCCAAAACAAACACATTACTGCCGAGACTTTGCAATTCACTGTCTCAGCAGGAGCATTGTGTGCTTCCCAATCCTGCTCTCTGCAAACTTTCGCAAAGATTTCAGGGCCTCGGTGGTGGTGGTGGTGGGGGTTTGTGTGGAGATGAATTTACTTTTTACGCAGCAAGTTGCGATCTGGAAGGTGCTGCTAGTGCTCCCTCAGAACTGGCACTATGACCCTGTAGTGGTCTGTCAGTACTGTCGTGGAACTGACTGTCTGGATAATGGGTTTAATTGTCTATGGTAGAGAGTCCATGCCACAAGCAGTGAACTTAGAGGATGATGGGAGTGCTGCCAACAACGTCTCTGGTGATGGCTGCCTCACATCTCTCCTGGATGAATTGTCGGGCTGTGTGACAATTAAACTCTGCACTTCCTGCAGGAATACTGCCCCCTGGCTTACCCTTTTCGGATTCTGTGACGTCTTTGGTTCTGTTGTTGACGATGTGACATGCGATGGTGCCATCAGCGACGTGGAACCTCAGGACACTGGTCACAATGTACAGTCCAAGCTTGTCGATGCTGCTCTCCGTCTGCACCAGCTCCTCAGGAAAGGTGCTGTTGTCTGATTTATTCACCCAGCGCACTCCTGCCTCTGGGTACCCGCCGCTGCTAGAACAGTTGAGCTCCATCTCACCCAGAGCCACATCTCCGAGTTGATTGAGCTCGATCAGCGGCTTACTGTACTGGGCTGCCAGTTCGATAAAGGAAACAGAGTCAGTAACGTTGGCCGATTCAACACAATCTGCCCCCACCCCCTCCAGCCCCAATGCCCCGACAACTAACCCTCCCCAACCTCCGGAAGCTCTCCTGAATCCCGCATTGATTTAATTGGCGACGGGCTCTTTGACTGCGTGAAGCCACCTGCAAACACCATGCCTTGGTGGCTGCGGCCTTGGCAATTGGGCGGGGGGGAGACAGAGGGATGTGGGAAAAGCAAGAGGAGGAGGCGATTCATCCCCGGAAGCCGTTTGCGATGAGTCGTAGTTCATCCACCCCGCATCTTAAAATCCCCTCGAAAACCCAACTCGTTTCCTCAAACCATTCATCCAACAGCAAAACACCCCAAAAAAGTTTATGGTTTGGGCGTTTGCCTCCAAGCCTTGACAGTTGCCCGGGATTCTCTGATTATTGGGATTCTTTCTCCCGCCGGCAGCGCACCCCCGCCCATGGGTTTCCCAGCGAAGGCGGGGCGGCTTCAATGGGAAATCCCATTGACAAGCGGCTAGAGTCAAGTATCACGGCTGGCCGCCCAGAAACACGCGGCTGGGGGAATCGCAGAATCTAGCCCAGTGTTTAGTTTTGGGGGGGGTGGTGAGGATCACAGGCCTGTGTTCTGTGTGACCTCATTTAACCCTAACATTTCCAGTCACAGTGGGGTGGGGCTGGCGGAGGGTGGAGGGGAGGGGGAGCGGGGGGGGGGGGGGGGGGGGGGGGGGGGAGCGGAGCGGCTCGAATCTCTCTTACCGACAATATTCAGCTGAATGTAACAGTGCTCAATGATCAGTAGGTCCTTCCGCTTCACTTGTATCACGCAGTGGTAGCAACCTTCGTCTCTGAGGTTCACCTGGCGAAGACGGAGGGAGAAATTGCCCAGTGTCGAGTTGCCAATGAAGTCCGTTCGCCTGGTGTCGGTGGGGTTGCAGTCACTCCAAATCGCGCAATAGGCGTTCACCATTTCCGGATCACCACCCTCGACCTGCTCCCTCTGCCAGTAAACCCTCTCGATCAGGCCGCCACCAGAGCTGCAGGGGAGGACGGCTCCCCCCCCGTGAGTCGCCACAACGTTAATGCTTGAGCCTTGTGCGCAAGAGGAATCGATCGGTCCTGAGCAGCAAAAAAAAAAATCAGAGCATCACGGGATTGGTCTGCCGCAGAATGAGGTCATTGTGGCTGTCGTGACTGTACTGGCCCTCTTGGAAGAGCAACTTACCCAGTCCTAATCTTCCCCCACGCCCCACCTTCTCCCCCTTACGCTGCACATTTTCCCCTTTCTGTATAACAATTCGACTCCCCTCTGAAATCCTCGATTGAATCTGCCCGCCCCCCCTCCCTCCCTGCACACTCTCCGGCAGCGAGTTCCGGATCCTAACCCCTTGCCGGTCAAATGGTTCCTCCCCATGTCGCTGTCCCTCTCACCAATCATCTTAAATCTTCAGCCCCGCTGGTTCTCGACCAATGGGAATGTTTTCTCCCTCTACGCACTCTGTCCAGATCAACCCACCACCCCCACCGCCCCCTCAAGATTTTGGACACCTCAATCAAATCTCCCTCTTGGCCTTTTCGTCCTGGAGAAGGACGGTCCCAGATTCTCCGATCGATCCACGACAATGAAGTTCCTTATCCCTCCATTCTTGTGAATCTTTCTCTGCACTCTTTCTCTCTCCAATGTCTTCACATCCTTCCAACCTGCTCAAACTTTCCTCATCAGACAAACCCCCTTCATCCCAAGGATTGGCCCAGTGAACCCTGTCTGAACTGCCTCCAATTCCAGTGTCATCCTCCCCAAGTGAGGAGACCAGAACTGTGCACGGTGCTCCCAGTGTGGCCTAACCAAGGGATATGGAGACCAGCTGCGGGATTCTCTGTTGGCGGGATCCTCCGCTTTGCCAGCAGGGCACCCACACGATGGCGTGGGGTGACCACAGTGGGAAGCCCCATTGGCCGGCTGCGGGAAAGGAGAATCCTGCTGCTGGCAGGGGCGCACCACGCTGGAAAACTGGGCTGGTGTGACGGAGAATCCCGTCCAAAAACTGCACAGTGCTCCAGGTGTGGTCTGACTAAGGGACATGGAGACCAGAACTGTGCACAGTGCTTCAGGTGTGGTCTGACCAGAGATCTATGGAGACGAGAACTGTGCACAATGCTCCATGTGTGGTCTAACCAAGGGATATGGAGACCACAGTGCTCCAGGTGTGGTCTCACCAATACCCCGACTCTTATACCCCATCCTCCCCTTTGCAATAGAACATAGAACATAGAAAATACAGCACAGAACAGGCCCTTCGGCCCACGATGTTGTGCCGAACCTTTGTCCTAGATTAATCATAGATTATCATTGAATTTACAGTGCAGAAGGAGGCCATTCGGCCCTTTGAGTCTGCACTGGCTCTTGGAAAGAGCACCCTACCCAAACTCAACACCTTCACCCAACACCAAGGGCAATTTGGACATTAAGGGCAATTTATCATTGGCCAATTCACCTAACCCGCACATCTTTGGATTGTGGGAGGAAACCGGAGCACCCGGAGGAAACCCACGCAGACACGGGGAGGACGTGCAGACTCCGCACAGTCAGTGACCCAAGCCGGAATCGAACCTGGGACCCTGGAGCTGTGAAGCAATTGTGCTATCCACAATGCTACCGTGCTGCCCTTGAGAACAAATAAATCTACACTATATCATTTAACCATAATCCATGTACCTATCCAATAGCTGCTTGAAGGTCCCTAATGTTTCCGACTCAACTACTTCCACAGGCAGTGCATTCCATGCCCCCACTACTCTCTGGGTAAAGAACCTACCTCTGATATCCCTCCTATATCTTCCACCTTTCACCATAAATTTATGTCCCCTTGTAATGGTTTGTTCCACCCGGGGAAAAAGTCTCTGACTGTCTACTCTATCTATTCCCCTGATCATCTTATAAACCTCTATCAAGTCGCCCCTCATCCTTCTCCGTTCTAATGAGAAAAGGCCTAGACCCTCAACCTTTCCTCGTAAGACCTACTCTCCATTCCAGGCAACATCCTGGTAAATCTTCTTTGCACCTTTTCCAAAGCTTCCACATCCTTCCTAAAATGAGGCGACCAGAACTGTACACAGTACTCCAAATGTGGCCTCACCAAAGTTTTGTACAGCTGCATCATCACCTCACGGCTCTTAAATTCAATCCCTCTGTTAATGAACGCGAGCACACCATAGGCCTTCTTCACAGCTCTATCCACTTGAGTGGCAACTTTCAAAGATGTATGAACATAGACCCCAAGATCTCTCTGCTCCTCCACATTGCCAAGAACTCTACCGTTAACCCTGTATTCCGCATTCATATTTGTCCTTCCAAAATGGACAACCTCACACTTTTCAGGGTTAAACTCCATCTGCCACTTCTCAGCCCAGCTCTGCATCCTATCTATGTCTCTTTGCAGCCGACAACAGCCCTCCTTACTATCCACAACTCCACCAATCTTCGTATCGTCTGCAAATTTACTGACCCACCCTTCAACTCCCTCATCCAAGTCATTAATGAAAATCACAAACAGCAGAGGACCCAGAACTGATCCCTGCGGTACGCCACTGGTAACTGGGATCCAGGCTGAATATTTGCCATCCACCACCACTCTCTGACTTCTATCGGTTAGCCAGTTCGTTATCCAACTGGCCAAATTTCCCACTATCCCATGCCTCCTTACTTTCTGCATAAGCCTACCATGGGGAACTTTATCAAATGCCTTACTAAAATCCATGTACACTACATCCACTGCTTTACCTTCATCCACATGCTTGGTCACCTCCTCAAAGAATTCAATAAGATTTGTAAGGCATGACCTACACCTCACAAATCCGTGCTGACTATCCCTAATCAAGCAGTGTCTTTCCAGATGCTCAGAAATCCTATCCTTCAGCACCCTTTCCATTACTTTGCCTACCACCGAAGTAAGACTAACTGGCCTGTAATTCCCAGGGTTATCCCTAGTCCCTTTTTTGAACAGGGGCACGACATTCGCCACTCTCCAATCCCCTGGTACCACCCCTGTTGACAGTGAGGACGAAAAGATCATTGCCAACGGCTCTGCAATTTAATCTCTTGCTTCCCATAGAATCCTTGGATATATCCCGTCAGGCCCGGGGGACTTGTCTATCCTCAGGTTTTTCAAAATGCCCAACACATCTTCCTTCCTAACAAGTATTTCCTCGAGCTTACCAATCTGTTTCACACTGTCCTCTCCAACAATATCGCCCCTCTCATTTGTAAATACAGAGGAAAAGTACTCGTTCAAGACCTCTCCTATCTCTTCAGACTCAATACACAATCTCCCGCTACTGTCCTTGATCGGACCTACCCTCGCTCTAGTCATTCTCATATTTCTCACATATGTGTAAAAGGCCTTGGGGTTTTCCTTGATCCTACCCGCCAAAGATTGTTCATGCCCTCTCTTAGCTCTCCTAATCCCTTTCTTCAGTTCCCTCCTGGCTATCTTGTATCCCTCCAATGCCCTGTCTGAACCTTGTTCCCTCAGCCTTACATAAGTCACCTTTTTCCTCTTAACAAGACATTCAACCTCTCTTGTCAACCATGGTTCCCTCACTCGACCATCTCTTCCCTGCCTGACAGGGACATACATATCAAGGACACGTAGCACCTGTTCCTTGGACAAGTTCCACATTTCACTTGTGTCCTTCCCTGCCAGCCTATGTTCCCAACTTATGCACTTCAATCCTTGTCTGACAACATCGTATTTACCCTTCCCCCAATTGTAAACCTTGCCCTGTTGCACGTACCTATCCCTCTCCATTACTAAAGTGAAAGTCACAGAATTGTGGTCACTATCTCCAAAATGCTCCCCCACTAACAAATCTATCACTTGCCCTGGCTCATTACCAAGTACTAAATCCAATATTGCCCCTCCTCTGGTCGGACAATCTACATACTGCGTTAGAAAAGCTTCCTGGACACACTGCACAAACACCACCCCATCCAAACTATTTGATCTAAAGAGTTTCCACTCAATATTTGGGAAGTTAGAGTCGCCCATGACTACTACCCTATGACTTCTGTACCTTTCCAAAATCTGTTTCCCAATCTGTTCTTCCACATCTCTGCTACTATTGGGGGGCCTATAGAAAATTCCTAACAAGGTGACTGCTCCTTTCCTATTTCTGACTTCAACCCATACTACCTCAGTAGGCTGATACTCCTCGAACTGCCTTTCTGCAGCTGTTATACTATCTCTAATTAATAATGCCACCCCCCCACCTCTTTTACCACCCTCCCTAATCTTATTGAAACATCTATAACCAGGGACCTCCAACAACCATTTCTGCCCCTCTTCTATCCAAGTTTCCGTGATGGCCACCACATCGTAGTCCCAAGTACCGATCCATGCCTTAAGTTCACCCACCTTATTCCTGATGCTTCTTGCGTTGAAGTATACACACTTCAACCCCTCTCCGTGCCTGCAAGTACTCTCCTTTGTCAGTGTTCCCTTCCCCACTGCCTCATTACACGCTTTGGCGTCCTGAATATCGGCTACCTTAGTTGCTGGACTACAAATCCGGTTCCCATTCCCCTGCCAAATTAGTTTAAACCCTCCCGAAGAGTACTAGAAAACCTCCCTCCCAGGATATTGGTGCCCCTCTGGTTCAGATGCAACCCGTCCTGCTTGTACAGGTCCCACCTTCCCCAGAATGCGCTCCAATTATCCAAATACCTGAAGCCCTCCCTCCTACACCATTCCTGCAGCCATGTGTTCAACTGCACTCTCTCCCTATTCCTAGCCTCACTATCACGTGGCACCGGCAACAAACCAGAGATGACAACTCTGTCTGTCCTGGCTTTTAATTTCCAGCCTAACTTCCTAAACTTGTTTATTACCTCCACACCCCTTTTCCTACCTATGTCGTTGGTACCAATGTGCACCACGACTTCTGGCTGCTCACCCTCCCCCTTAAGGATCCTGAAGACACGATCCGAGACATCCCTGGCCCTGGCACCCGGGAGGCAACATACCTTCCGGGAGTCTCGCTCGCGACCACAGAATCTCCTATCTATTCCCCTAACCATTGAATCTCCTACAACTATTGCTTTTCTATTCTCCCCCCTTCCCTTCTGAGCCCCAGAGCCAGACTCAGTGCCAGAGACCTGGCCGCTAGGGCCTTCCCCCGGTAGGTCATCCCCCCCAACAGCATCCAAAACGGTATACCTGTTTTGAAGGGGAACGGCCACGAGGGATCCCTGCACTTTCTGCCTGTTTGTTTTTCTCCCCCTGACTGTAACCCAGCTATTCTTGTCCTGTACCTTGGGTGTGGTTACCTCCTTGTAACTCTTCTCAATCACCCCCTCTGCCTCCCGGATGATCCGAAGTTCATCCAGCTTCAGCTCCAGTTCCCTAACACGGTCTTTGAGGAGCTGAAGTTGGGTGCACTTCCCGCAGGTATAGTCAGTGGGGACACCGGTGGTATCCCTCACCACCCACATCCTACAGGAGGAGCATGTAACTGGCCTAGCCTTCATCCCCTCTTACCTGACAGAATATAGCTGCCCTGTGGACTAACTAGATCTCCGCCCTCCGACCCTGCTCCCAGTCAGCTACACTTTCTGTAAACTCCTGGCTCTCTTCGCACTCTTTGCGGAAATGTCGGAAACAAAATGAAAGGAGCGCCTTACTCCCTCCTCACCAAACTCCCTCAGTCACCAAACTCTCACTATCGCACTCAAATGCACCAAATTCAGCACTCCCTCGGTCACCAAACTCTCACTATCGCACTCAAATGCACCAAATTCAGCACTCAGTGCAAACAAAGTCTGCACTGTAGGGGATCACATTTATACTGTGAATCTAGGGCGAAATTCTCCCCCAACGGCGGGATGCCCGCCGACTGGCGCCAAAGCCGGCGCCAATCAGACGGGCATCGCGCCGGCCCAAAGGTGCGGAAGGCTCCGCATCTTTGGCGGCCTAGCCCCAACATTGAGGGGCTAGGCCGACGCCGGAGGGATTTCCGCCCCGCCAGCTGGCGGAAATGGCGTTTGTTTCCCCGCCAGCTGGCGCGGAAATGCGGCGCATGCGCGGGAGCGTCCGCGTCTGCTGTCAGTTCCCCAGAGCATGCGCGGGAGCTTCAGCGGCCGCTGTCAGTTTCCCGCGCATGCGCAGTGGGGAGAGTCTCTTCCGCCTCCGCCATGGTGGAGGCCGTGGCGGAGGCGGAAGGGAAAGAGTGCCCCCGCGGCACAGGCCCGCCCGCGGATCGGTGGGCCCCGATCGCGGGCCAGGCCACCGTGGGGGCACCCCCCGGGGTCAGATCGCCTCGCGCCCCCCCCCCCCCCCCCCAGGACCCCAGAGCCCGCCCACGCCGCCTGGTCCCGCCGGTAAATACCAGGTTTGATTTACGTCGGCGGGACAGGCAATTCCTGGGCGGGACTTCGGCCCATGCGGGCCGGAGAATCCAGCGGGGGGTCCCGCCAACCAGCGCGGCCGGATTCCCGCCCCCGCCCAATCTCCGGGAGCGGAGACTTCGGCGGGGGTGGGGGCGGGATTCACGGCGGCCAACGGCCATTCTCCGACCCGGCGGGGGGTCGGAGAATGACGCCCCATGCCTCTGAAAACCTGGCCTAATCCAATTAACTAATTAACAAGCTCCAGCTGCAAGTGCCTACAAGTAGAAGCCTGTTTAAAGCTTATTGAAAATTCACCTTCTTCTAAACCAAACAGCAACTTTTAAGTTAATTAACTAAATAAAAGAAAGACTAAACTTTAGATAAAAATGAAGCCTTATACTCCCTCGGTCACCAAACTCTCACTATCGCACTCAAATGCACCAAATTCAGCACTCAGTGCAAAAAATAAATAAATAAATAAAGGACAACATTCCATTTGCCTTCTTATCAACGCTGGCTATACCTGCATACTGACTTCTTGTGATTCTCATACAAAGACACCCAGATTCCTCTGCACTGCTGCATTCTGTAATCTCTCTCCATTTAAATAAAATGGCCAGTCTTGTGGGGTAGTGGGTTCCCGTCCCTGCCTCTGAGCCAGAAGCTCCGGATTCAAGTGCCACCCCAGGACATGATGACCAAGGAAGGTGCGTTCATAATGTGGCCAAGACAGGTTGAGTGTCAACCTGCAAAATCCTTCCAAACACATCAATGGCTGGTGGTAAGAGTGGGAGAGACTGCTGGTCAGTCACACTTGATGTGGAATGGACCCATCAAGCTAAAAAACCATAGAACCATAGAATCCTTACAGTGCAGGGGGCCATTCAGCTCACCAAGTCTGCACTGACCCTCTGAAAGAGCACCCTATCTCGGCCCACTACCCCACCATATCCCCGTAACCCACCTAACCTTTAGACACTAAGGACCAATCCTAACTTGCACATCTTTGGACCATGGGTGGAAACTGGAGCACACGGAGGAAACCCACGCAGACACAGGGAGAATGTGCAAACTCCACACAGACTGTCACCCAAAGCCTGAATTGAACCTGGGTCCCTGGGCGCTGTGAGGCAGCAGCGCTAACCACTGTGCCATCGTGCTCCCCCACTGGCGACAGACTAACGACCTCTTCCAGGAATAACTAGCTCCAGGAAGAGATGAGAGCCTGCCTTGGGGTACCACCTGCTACAGGAAGAGAATTCGAATGGGAGTGTAACTAATATGCTGCTTACATTTTCCCGTCTTGTATTCCATCAGCCAATTTGCTTTGTCCGCTCACTTAACTTATCTCTATCCCTCGGCAGGTCCTGTGAATCCTCCTCGTATCTCACTTTCCCACCAATTTTTGTGTCATCAGCAAATTTGGCTCAGTGCCGTTGATGACCTCATCCAAGTCACTGATACAGATTGTAAATACGTGAGACTCCAACAATCGTCGCTGTGACACTCCACTCGTTACAACTTGCCAGCCCAGGAATTATTCCAGGAACTTACACTCAGTCTGAACTAGCTCCAATGCAAATATATTTCTTCTTATCTAATTGAAGAGATCGAGCAGTTTTGGCCGATACTCTCTCGAGTTTAGAAGAATGAAAGAAGATCTAATTGAGATATATAAGATGATAAAAGGTATTGACAAAGTAGACGTAGAGCAGATGTTGCCTCTTGTGGGGCAATCTAGAGTGAGACATCACAGTCTCAGAATAAGAGGCAGCAGATGAAACAGATGAGGAGAAATTACTTCTCAAAGGGTCGTGAATTACCCACCCCAGAATACAGTGGCTGCCAGGACATTGAGTAAATTTAAGGAGCAGATAGACAGATTTTTAATTAGTTATGGGCTGAAGGGTAATGGGGAACGGGCAGGAAAGTTGAGTTGAGGCCAAGAGGAGATCAGCCATGGTCGTGTTGAATGGCGGAACAGGCTCGAGGGGCTGAATTGCCAACTCCTGCTCAAAGTTCTTATGTAAAGACGGAGACTTAAATTGTATTGCATTACAGACAGTTGTGGTAAGTCAGCCACATTTTGCTGTGGGTCTGGAGTCGCACGCAGGCCAGAGTTTCAGTTATGGAATCAGAGTATGGTGGTGGTTACGTTATCTGGTTAGTAATCCGGACACTTCAACGTGTTGTCCAGCAATATGGATCCCACCATGGAAAGCGGAAACTTAAATTCAATTAATTAAATAAATCTGGTAGATAAAGTTGGTCTCAGCAAAGATGACGGCTGACGGCTAGTTGTAAATAATGTTGGATTGTCACAATTTACAACAACTGCGACTTGTCCTCAACTGCGATGCTCTCATGGCTGAATTTCTGACCGGACCTCAGGGCCTAGTATGGGCACAGGCACTGGTGAGCGCACGTGAGGTGTGCGAAATAGGCAGCTGATTTGCCATCGCTCACCTTTGTGCCACTGCACAAAGAAAGCAATTAATCTCTAACTGTCCTGAATATATGTCTGTCACAGCAATTAGCCTTTGACTGTCCTCACAATGTGCCTTACAACAGTTAGCCTCTAACTATCCTTAAGATATGTCAGATACATGACTTAGCCTCTGATTTTGTTAGACTGTGTCACAAAGCAATTAGTCTCTGACTGTCCTCATGATGTGACTGATAACAGTTAACCTCTAACTGTCCTCAACATGTGCCATTCACAGTTAGTAGTCTCTTACTGTCCTCAAGAGCAATTGGGCTCTACATGACCTGCCCAGATCTAAACGTTACAGCAATTGACCTCTTAATTGTCCTGAAGGTAAAGCTACTAAGGCAATTAAACTCAGACTGTCCTCAAAACAAACAAATCGTAGGAGGAGGGTGGAAAACTGTCAGAAAAACCCCCACTCCGGGTATTTCTCTCTATTGATACCCCCAACCAAAGCAACCCCATGATAGCCACTCAAGAACAGTCAAGATTTTGGGCTTCTGAGAATCACACAGCAAAGGGTGAACCATTTGGCCCACCCTGCCTGTACTGGCTCTTTGAAAGATTTACCCCACTCTGGTTCTTTTCCCAATTCTGTTCAATCTGTGTCCTTTCTGGTTACGAAGCCTCCTGCCAACTGGGAATACTATCTCACCATTTACTCTATCCAAACTGCCTCATGATTTTGAACGCTTCAATTCAATCTCCCCCTTAACCTTCTCCGCTCCGAGGAGAACAATCCCGGCTTCTCCAGTCCCTCCACGTAACATCCTCCATTCCAAACAGGATAACACCCACCTGTTACAGCAGCGAAAACCGATAGCCATAGCCCAGGGAAAAACAGCTCCATCCTGAAAGGGAAAAGGATTGTTTCCGTTAATGTTGGGGTTTTGAACAGTGCAGGTTCAACTCTTCCCCACTCTGTACAACACCACTGCCCCCCCCCGCACCCACCCCCCGACCTATCCCAATCCCAAATCTTCAATATCCCCTTACCTCCTGATCTAAGGTACCAGATCCTCGAGCCAGCGAACACTTTATGCTTCCCAATGTGAATTTCCCCTTGGGAAGAGCCAGTCAACTTTTCGACCTGGAAGGGCATCATAGTGGCTGTTCTCTGCCAGCCCCACTGGCTGGAATATAACTCCAGTAGTTGCCCCCTTCACCCCTTCTGCCCACCTGTCCTCAGCACTTACCCATTCACCTCTCCCCTTACAACAAGGGAGGGGAGAGGTCAGATTGTGTCCCTATTCTGGGATAAACGGCAGCGATGCACGGTATACTAGATCAAAACAGCAAGTGAGGAAGAGAGAAAGAGAGAGAGGGAGAGGGGAAGAATGTGTATTGTAATCACAGTTGTAGTCAGTTCCACATGTCACAGTGACTGATTAAACGGAATGAGATCGAACTGAACTTTGGGAGAATTTGATGGAGTCATACCTGGCACAAAGGAAGCTGGGTGCGGTGATTAAAGGTCAATTATCCAGCTCCAGGACATCACTGCAGGAGTTCCTCAGGGTAGTGTCCAAGGCCCAACCATCTTTACCTGCTTCATCAAAGAGCTCCCTTCCATCATAAGGTCAGAAGTGGGGATGTTTGCGGATGACTGCACAATGTTCAGCACTATTCACTACTCTGCAGATAATGAAGCAGTCCAAGTCCAAATGCAGCAAGACCTGCACACTATCCTGGCTTGGGCTGACAAGTGGTAGGTTACATTCATGCCACACAAGTGCCAGGCAATGACCATCTCCTACAAGAAAGGATCGAACCATCTCCCCTTGACATTCAATGGCATTTCCATCGCTGAATTCCCCACAATCAATATCCTGGGGGTTACCATTGATCAGAAACTGAACTGGACTAGCCACATTAATACTGTGGCTACAAGAGCAGATCTGAGGCTGGGAATCCTACGGCAAGTAACTCACCTCCTGACCTCCCAAAGCCTGTCCATCATCTACAAGGCACAAGTCAGGAGTGTAATGGAATAATCCCCGCCTGCCTGGATAAGTGCAATTCCAACAACACTCAAGAAGATCAACACCATCCAGGACAAAACAATCCTGTTTGATTGGTGTCCCTTTCACAAACATTCACTCCCTCCACCACTGACACACAGTGGCAGCCGTGTGCAACATCTACAAGATGCATTGCAGTAACTCACCAAGGTTCCTTAGGCCGCACCTTCCAAATCCACAACCATTACCATCTAGGAGGACAAGGGCAGCAGATACCTGGAAATTCCACCACCCTGGAGGTTCTTCTCCAAGTCACTCACCACCCTGACTTGGAAATATATCAGCTGTTCCTTCACTGTCGCTGGGTCAAAATCCTGGACTTCACTCCCTAACAGCACTGTGGGTGTACCTACACCTCAGGGACTGTAGCGGTTCAAGAAGGCAACTCACCACCACCTTCTCAAGAGGCAATTACAGATGGGCAATAAATAATGAACTGGCCAACGACTCCCACATCCAGGCACTGAACAATTAAAAAAAAAACACCAACGAGGTACCACAGGACTCAATGTCCTGTTTCTCAAAATACTTGGTTATAATTTTGACCAAAAAAAGACTTGTGTCGACATT
The DNA here is from genome assembly GCF_047496885.1 of Scyliorhinus torazame. Taxonomy (NCBI): domain Eukaryota; kingdom Metazoa; phylum Chordata; class Chondrichthyes; order Carcharhiniformes; family Scyliorhinidae; genus Scyliorhinus; species Scyliorhinus torazame. Next base: position 86,679,473 of record NC_092718.1, read on the forward strand.
CAACAAACATCCCAATGGCAGTTTGAAATTCCAAAATGAGCAGCCGCCAATCAGCTACAATAGCAATCCCTGATGAAATCACAACTGCAGATATAATCACAGCTGGCGTCTGGATACTGGCGCTCCAGGGGTTAAATTACGAGGAGCGATTAATCAAAAAATGGAATTTTGAAGATTAAGGGGGGTGGGATTTGATCAAAATTTTGGGGATATTGAGAGGAACAGATAGGGGTAGATAGAGAAAAACTATTTACACCTGTTGGCGGGAGTCTGGGATGAGGATAACAGAATCTAAAACGAGACGCCAACCTTTCGGGAGTGAAATTCCAGAAAGACTTCCACACACAAAGGGTTTGGGATGTTTGGAATTCTCTCCCTGAAACGGAGATTGATCCAATCGTTCATTTTCAATCTGTGAGATTTTAGTTATCCAAAGGTATTCAGGGATGTGGGGTGAAGGCAGGGAAATGAAGAGAGATCACGGAACAGCCTGATCTCATTGAGTGGAGGAATAGCCTCGAGGGGCTTTTCTTTTCATTTGGGATGTAGGTGTCACTAGCTGAGCCAGCAATTATTGCCCATCACGTCAACGCTGTGGGTCATGGAGACCAGATTTGAGCCAGGTGGGGTTTTACGACAATCAATAATGGTTTGTTTCATGGCCAAGGACCTTTAATTCAAATTTCACCATCTGCTGTGGTGGGATTCGAACCCTGGTTCCTCAGAGCAGTACACTGTGTCACTGTGACCACTAGTCCAGTGACAATATCACTACACCTCTGTTGAATGGCTTCCTCTTGTTCCAGAGAGACAGAGAGAGCACAGACAGAGAGAGTGAGAGTGAGGCGAAGAGAGAGACAGACATACAGAGTGAGAGTGAGACAGAGAGAGAGACAGACAGACAGAGTGAGAGTGAGACAAAGAGAGAGAGAGACAGAGTGAGAGTGAGACAAAGAGAAAGACAGGCAGCATAAGAGTGAGATAGACAGAGACAGACATGCAGAGAGAGTGAGACAGAGGGAGACAGAGAGCGAGACAGAGAGTGAGTGAGAGGGAGACAGACAGCATGAGAGTGAGACAGAGAGAAAGAGACAGACAGAGAGAGTGAGACATAGAGAGAGACAGAGTCAGACAAGGAGAAAAAGACAGACAGAGAGAGTGAGACAGAGTGAGAGTGAGACAGAGAGAGACAGACAGCGTGAGAGTGAGACAGAGAGACAGAATGAGAGTGAAACAGAGAGAGGCAGACAGCAAGAGAGTGAGAGAGAGAGACAGACAGAGTGAGAGTGAGACAGAGAGAGACAGACAGCATGAGAATGAGACCGACAGACATCATGAGAGTGAGACAGAGAGACAGCATGAGAGTGAGACAGAGAGAGGCAGACAGCAAGAGAGTGAGAGCGAGAGACAGACAGAGTGAGAGTGAGACAGAGAGAGACAGACAGCATGAGAATGAGACCGACAGACAGCATGAGAGTGAGACAGAGAGACAGCATTAGAGTGAGACGCAGAGAGAGGCAGACAGCATGAGAGTGAGACAGAGAGAAAGAGACAGACAGAGAGAGTGAGACAGAGACAGACAGAGTGAGAGTGAGACAGAGAGAGAGATAGAGTGTGTGATAGAGAACCAGAGAGAGAGAGACGGAGAGAGAAATAGCAACAAAGACAGAAATTCTGAAGAAGATACAGAGAGAGAGAGAGAGAGAAGTGGACCAAGCAGCAGAGAGTGAAAGAAAGAAAGGGAGATAAAAGAGTGGGAGCAAGAGAGAGCTAGAGATGAAGTGAGATGGAGATAGAAAGAGAGAGTTCATAAGGGAGAGGGGCAGAGAAAGACAAGCAGAAGCAGAGAGTGAGTGAGGCAGGGAGAGAAAGAATGAGGTGAGACATAGACATAGAGATAGAGGGACAGAGAGACAATGCGAGAGAAAGAGATACAAAGAGGGAGAAACCCAGAGACAGAGAGAGAAAGAACCAGAGAGAGGGTGAGAGAGAGAGAGAGAGAGAAACAGGGTGAGCGAAAAGGCAGAAAACGAAACAGAGACAGATCTGGAAACCTAGACACAGAGAAACAGATAGAGAGAGAGGGACAGAAATAGAAAGAAAGAGGGACAGAGGGAAACAGACAGAGAAAAAGACAGATAGAGAGACAGCTAGGGAGACAGGCAGAGAGACAAACAGAGAGGGACAGAGAGAGAGAAATAGAGATATAAGAAAGAGGGGCAAATACAGCGAGAGGGATGGAGGGAGAGGCAGAGAGAGATTGTGAGACAAGGATAAAAAGAAACAGAGAGACAGACAGACAGCCAGAGACAGAGAGAGAAACAGATAGAGATGTGTGAGAGAGAGAGAGAGGTACAAAAAAAAGAGAGGAGAGAGAGACAGAAAGAGAGAGAGACAGATAGAGAAACAAACAAAGCGAGAGAGAGAAACATACAGATAGGGACATGAGAGACAGAGAGAGAGAGAGTGAGAAACAGAAAGTGATGGAACAGTTCTGAAATGCCTCAGCAGCAAAAGCTGCCACTAGCCAGGAAATGCAGGATTAGAAAGTGGCAGAAACTTACCCTGAGGACTGGGAACACCAGATCGCTGTGCGAGAGAGAGTGAAAGCCAAGTACACACAAACGTAGGGTCAGCAGAGAGCTGTCACATCAGCTCTGACAGAAACATATACTGCCAGAATCAAATCACAAGCTTCACACACCACATTCCCGAGTGGAGCCAAACCGCCGGAGATCTGAGCTTCTTACACAAATGGAGGCGTGATTCAGTCACTCTGCCCAGTGCAGCCACACTGTTAACCCTTTCACCCCTACTTAACATCTTGTGTCCCAACATTCCAGACACAGAGGAGAATTCACAACTCCTCCCACACTCCAGCCAAAATCCTTCCCAAAATAATCAGACCACAAGTTTCCAATTCTGATCCAAGTAACGTGCAAGTTCACTCAATTCTCTGTGTCGACACATCATAAAATATCACGGTAAAATTATTCCACCAATAAACAATACCAGCATAGGTACACCACAGGGTAAGATACAGGGTAAATCTCCCATCAATTCATTCAGCACTCCCTCAGTTCTGACCCTCTGACAGCGCAGCAGTCCCTCAGTACTGACCCTCTGACAGTGCAGCACTCCCTCAGTACTGACCCTCTGACAGTGCAGCACTCCATCAGTACTGACCCTCCTACAGTGCAGCATTCCCTCAGTACTGACCCTCCAACAGTGCAGCACTTTCTCAGTACTGACCATCCGACAGTGCAACTCTCCCTCAGTACTTACACTCTGACAATGCAGCGCTCCCTCAGTACTGACCCTCCAACAGTGCAGCACTCCCTCAGCACTGACCCTCTGACAGTGCAGCACTCCCTCAGTACTGACCCTCTGACAATGCAGCACTCCCTCAGTACTGACCCTTCAACAGTACAGAACTCCCTCAGTACTGACCCTCCAAAAGTACAGCACTCCCTCAGTACTGACCCACCAACAGGGCAGCACTCCCTCAGTACTGACGCTCCGACAGTGCAGCACTCCCTCAGTACTGACCGTCCTTCAGAGCAGCACTCCCTCACTACTGGCCCTCTGACAGTGCAGCACTCCCTCAGTACAGGCCCTCCAACAGTGCAGCACTTTCTCAGTACTGACCATCCGACAGTGCAACTCTCCCTCAGTACTTACACTCTGACAATGCAGCACTCCCTCAGTACTGACCCTCCAACAGTGCAGCACTCACTCAGTACTGACCCTCTGACAGTGCAGCGATCCCTCAGTACTGACCCTCTGACAGTGCAGCTCTCCCTCAGTAGTGGCTCTCTGACAGTGCAGCACTCCCTCAGTACTGACCCTCTGACAGTACAGCGCTCCCTCAGAACTGACCCTCTGACAATGATGCGCTCCCCCAGTACTGACCCTCTGACAGTGCAGCATTCATTCAGTACTGACCCTCAGACAGTGCAGCATTCACTCAGTACTGACCCTCTGACAGTGTAGTATTGTTCCTCTGACAGGGTGGTGTTCACTCAGTACTTGCCCTCTGACAGTGCAATACTCTTTCAGTACTGACCCTCCGACAGGACTGTGTTCCCTCAGTACTGAACCCTTAAGGGGACGGTGTGGTGGTATGCATTCGGGGTATTACGGTACCCTGTGATGCCGAGGGGCTATTGGTCGATAGACGCCGGGTCCCGATTGGATCAGCTACCTACTGGCTCCACCCAGTAAGGCGGAGTATAAGAGCCCGGCTTCTCCCAGCAGCCGCAGTCTGTAACTGTGCTGCTGGGGAACAAGTCTGCGTAATAAAGCCATCGATTGACTCCTTCTCATCTCATCTCATGAGTGATTGATTGTGCTACAATTTATTATGCAGACTTTAAAGAACACGGAGCTCCGAATCACGCTGGAGTGTCTGGGAATCAGCCCCCACGCGGCAAACTCAGCTGCCACTTTTAAACACTGGTTAGCGTGTTTTTAAGGATACCTCCGAACGGCCACCTGCGTATCTACAGAAGACCAGAAAATGCAGGTCCTGCATTCCAGGGTGAGTCCGGAAATCTACACTCTCACACAGGACGCGGACGATTTCCAGGCGGCGGTCGCCATGCTGAGAGGAAACTACGTTCGGCCCGTCAACCAGGTCGATGCACGCCACCAGCTCGCGACGAGACGGCCAATCCCCGAGGAATCGCTGGACGAATTCTACAGTGCGCTGTTAATACTGGGGAGAAATTGCAACTGGCCACCGGTTTCAGCTAATGAACATACGGAGCTACTAATTCGAATGCTTTCGTTGCAGGTATGCTCTCGTCCCAAATTCGCCAGCGATTACTGGAAAGAGACTCACTAGGCCTCAAGGAGGCACGGGCCCTCGCTGCCTCGCTCGATGTGGCATCGCAGAACGCCCGTGCCTACGCTCCCGACCGCGCGGCAGCCCCTTGGGCACCGTGGACCCCCGCTGCGACAGAACCCCCGGCACCCCCCGCAGGCCTGTGCTGCCAGAGCGCCAGATCACCCGGCGGGGCCCCGCTGCTGCTTTTGTGGGCAAGCGAAACACCCCCGACTGCGCTGCCCGGTCCGCTCAGCCCTCTGTAAAGGGTGCGGTAAAAAGGGGCACTTTGCAGCAGTGTGCCAGGCCCGGGAGGTCGCCACAATCTCCGGGGGAGAACCAGGACCCCAACCTCAACCCCCCCAACGACTCATGTGCGGCCAACGGGCGCCGCCATCTTGGGTCCTGGACTCTATGCGGGGAGATGGTGCCGCCATTTTGTGCTCCTCCAGCCACGTGCGATCAATGGGCAGCGCCATCTGGTCCACCCCCGACCACGTGCGACCCGTGGACGCCGCCATCTTGGCTGACGGCTAAGGACCCCGGGATGGACGGCCCCACGGGGCCTGTGGAAAACGCCCCGATGCAGCAACAGTGACTGGCTTCGGTGACACTGGACCAGTCGCGGCCCCGAACGCTCCAAACGGCAACAACGTCGGTACTCATAAACGGGTACGAGATGCCCTGCCTTATCGACTCTGGGAGCATGGAGAGTTTTATACATCCTGATACGGTAAGACGCTGTTCCCTTCCGATCCACCCGAGTAATCAAAAGATTTTCCTGGCAGCAGGATCCCATTCTGTAGAGATCAAAGGGTTCTGCATCGCGAACCTCACGGTGCAGGGGAGGGAGTTCAAGAACTACCGGCTTTACGTCCTCCCCCACCTCTGCGCTGCCACACTCCTGGAGTTGGATTTTCAGTGCAACCCCCAGAGTTTAATGTTTCAATTCGGCGGCCCTATACCCCCACTCACTATCTGCGGCCTTGCGACCCTCAAGGTCGACCCGCCTTCTCTGTTTGCGAACCTCACCCCGGATAGCAAACCTGTCGCCACTAGGAGCAGACGGTACAGCGCCCAGGACCGAACCTTTATCCGGTCAGATGTCCAGCGGCTGCTGAGGGAAGGCATAATCCAGGCCAGCAATAGTCCCTGGAGAGCCCAGGTGGTAGTTGTAAAGACCGGGGAGAAGCAGAGGATGGTCATAGACTATAGTCAAACCATCAATAGGTACACGCAGCTGGATGCGTACCCTCTCCCCCGCATATCCGACATGGTCAATCGGATTGCACAGTACAAGGTCTTTTCCACGGTGGACTTTATGTCCGCCTATCACCAGCTCCCCATCCGCCAAAGCGACCGCAAATACTCTGCTTTTGGAGCAGATGGGCGGCTCTACCACTTTTTAAGGGTTCCATTCGGCGTCACTAATGGAGTCTCGGTCTTCCAACGGGAGATGGACCGAATGGTTGACCGGTACGGTTTGCGGGCCACGTTTCCGTACCTCGATAACGTCACCATCTGCAGCCACGACCAGCAGGACCACAACGCCAACCTCCGTGCGGTACCCACAATAACAACGCTTAATGTGTAAACAGTAAAGAAGGCTTTAATAAACTAAGAACTAGGCTAGAGCACTAACTGCTGCACTGCCCACAAGGCGGCCCCTTATATCCGGCTCACAGATGGGCGGAGTCAGAGGCGGAGTTCCCAGGGTTCCAAGCCTGGTCTTAAAGGGGACATCATAAGAACATAAGAACTAGGAACAGGAGTAGGCCATCTGGCCCCTCGAGCCTGCTCCGCCATTCAATGAGATCATGGCTGATCTTTGTGGACTCAGCTCCATTCTCCGGCCCGTACACCATATCCCCGAATCCCTTTATTCTTTAGAAAGGTATCTATCTTTTTATTAAAAACGTTTAAAGAAGGAGACTCAACTGCTTCACTGGGCAAGGAATTCCAGAGATTCACAACCCTTTGGGTGAAGAAGTTCCTCCTAAACTCGGTCCTAAGTCTACTTCCCCTTATTTTGAGGCTATGCCCCCTAGTTCTGCTTTCCCCGACCATTGGAAACAACCTGCCCGCATCTATCCTATCAATTCCCTTCATAATTTTATATGTTTCAATAAGATCCCCCCGCATCCTTCTAAACTCCAATGAGTACAGTCCCAGTCTACTCAACCTCTCGTCATAATCTAATCCCCTCAACTCTGGGATCAACCTAGTGAATCTACTCTGCACTCCCTCCAGTGCCAATATGTCCTTTCTCAGGTAAGGAGACCAAAACTGAACACAATACTCCAGATGTGGCCTCACCAACACCTTATACAATTGCAGCATAACCTCCCTAGTCTTGAACTCCATCCCTCTAGCAATGAAAGACAAAACTCGATTAGCCTTCTTAATCACCTGTTGCACCTGCACACCAACTTTTTGCGACTCGTGCACCAGCACACCCAGGTCCTTCTGCACAGCAGCATGTTTTAACATCTTACCGTTTAAATAATAATCCATTCTGCTGTTATTCCTCCCAAAATGGATAGCCTCACACTTGGCAACATTGAATTCCATCTGCCAGACCCTAGCCCATTCACCTAACCTATCCAAATCCTTCTGCAGACTTCCGGTATCCTCTGCACTTTTTGCTTTACCACTCATCTTAGTGTCGTCTGCAAACTTTGCCATATTGCACTTGGTCCCCAACTCCAAATCATCTATGTATGTAAATTGTGAACAACCAAATCATCTATGTAAATTGTGAACCTTACATGATGACAAGGGTACAGTGTTACAGTAACTGTTCATCACATTCACCCCCTGTTTAAAAAAGAGTCCAGCGGGCGTGAAGTGCCATCATAGGTCCATCCGTCTCGGTGGCCGGATCGTCCTCATCAACCTCCTCAGTTCGGGCGGTGGTGCGGCGGGCACGGACGTCCTGGTTGAGGGTACATCCGGGAGCACAGCGGTCGGAGCTTCAGTCCGGGTCGGGGCAGGGAGACTAGGCAGGGCCGGGGGTAGCAGTGTCGGCGCCGGCGGGGTGTGTAAAGGGGGGGTGCTCGGGGGGGCGCGCAGTAGGTGCTCACCAACAGGGGATAGGGCCGGGAGGGGGTGTGTTGTAGGGGGCGCCGGGTCCTACAGGGGAGCGGCACGGGAAGGGGCGTCTGTAGTGGGGAATCCAGCGGGTGCCAGATCCCAGAGGGAAACCGTATTGTGCCTGCCATCAGGGTACTCAACGTAGGCGTAATGGGTTGGCGTGGAGCAGTCGGACCTTTTCAACCAGGCTGTCCGTTTTATGGCTCCTTGTGTGCCTCCGGAGAAGAACAGGTCCCGGAGCCATCAGCCAAGGTGGAAGCGAGACCCCGGAGGTAGACTTCCTGGGGAAGACAAACAATTGGTTGTGAGGGGTCTTATTCGTGGCCGTGCAGAGGAGCGACCTAATGGAGTGTAGGGCTCGGGTAGGACCTCCTGCCAGCGGGTAGTTGGGAGACTTCTCGACCATAGGGCCAGAAGGACAGCCTTCCACATCGTCGCGTTCTCCCTCTCCACTTGCTCGTTTCCCCGCGGGTTATAACTGGTCGTTCTGCTCGAGGCGATGCCTTTGCTGAACAGATACTGACGCAGTTCATCGTTCATGAACGATGTACCCCGGTCGCTGTGGATATAAGCGGGGAAACCGAACAGAGTGAAGATGCTGTGCAGTGCCTTAATCACGGTGGCTGAGGTCATGTCGGGGCAGGGAATGGCGAATGGGAAACGGGAGAACTCATCGATAACGGTGAGGAAATAGGCATAACGACTGGTGGACGGGAAGGGCCCTTTGAATTCCACGCTCAGTCGTTCAAAGGGGCCCGAGGCCTTCACGAGCCGAACCTTGTCTGGCCGGTAGAAATGTGGTTTGCATTCCGCACAGATCTGGCAGGCCCTGACCATGGCCTTGACCTCCTTGATTGAGTAAGGTAGGTTGCGGGACTTGATAAAATGGAGTGGCAGAGGTCATTGTGGATGGCTTGCAGGCGGCCGTCCTGCGCGTTGGCACATGTGCCGCGGGACAGGGCATCTGGGGGCTCATTGAGCTCCCCTGGACGATACTTGATATCGTATGTGTAGGTGGAGAGTTCGATCCTTGTGGTGATACACCACTGTACTTCCCTACCATTGTACATAGTATATAATAGTTGTGTGTAACGTGGCCCTGTAATACTGTGTATTGTACTGTAGCTCTGCAGAGGTTCGGTCACTGGTAGGTAACCCGACCTGGCCACGGAGAGCTCCGCCTTAGCCACTCCCCCGGGAGTTACGTATAAGAACCCTCTTCTGGGACCGGCCCCATTCTGTCTGGGGTCGTCTGTGTCGGGTAAGCCTCCCATGTAGTATATTAAAGCCTTAGTTAAAGTCTCACATGTCTTTGTGGTTCTTGACGCTTAGTGCATCAATCCTCCACCTCAAAATTTTATCATTTTTTATTTTGCCCCGTTGCGTGTTATCGAACATATAGGCGACTGACCGTTGGTCGGTGACGAGGGTAAACCTCATACCGGCTAGGTAGTGTCTCCAGCGCCGCACAGCCTCCACAATGGCTTGTGCCTCCTTTTCGACTGCAGAGTGTCGAACCTCGGAGGCGGTGAGGGTCCGGGAGAAGAACGCTACTGGTCTGCCTGCCTGATTGAGGGTAGCAGCCAGGGCGATGTCTGATGCATCGCTCTCTACCTGGGAGGGGATAGTTTCGTCCACCGCATGCATAGCAGCCTTGATGATATCGGCCTTGATGTGGTTGAAGGCCAATTGAGCCTCTGCCGAGAGTGGAAATGTGGTGGTCTTTATGAGTGGGTCGGGCTTTGTCCGCATACTTGGGGACCCACTGGGCGTAGTAGGAGAAGAGCCCCAAGCACCGTTTGAGGGCCTTGAGGCTGCGGGGGAGGGGGAGTTCCTTAAGGGGGCGCATGCGGTCGGGGTCGGGACCTAGGACCCCGTCTTCCATGACATAGCCGAGGATGGCTAGTCGGGTTGTGTGGAAAACTAATTTTTCCTCATTATAGGTCAGGTTAAGGGCTCGGGCGGTCTGGAGGAACTTTTCGAGGTTAGCGTCATGGTCCTGCTGGTCATGGCCGCAGATGGTGACATTGCCCAAGTACGGGTATGTAGCCCGCAAATCGTACTGGTCCACCATTTGATCCATCACCCTTTGAAAGACGGAGACCCCATTTGTGACACCGAAGGGGACCCTGAGGAAGTGGAAGAGCCGGCCGGCTGCTTCAAAGGCAGTCTAGGGGCGGTCTTTTGGTCGGATGGGGACCTGGTGGTAGGCGGATTTGAGGTCGACCGTGGAAAATACTCGGTATTGGGCGATCCGATTTACCATTTCCGCGATGAGAGGAAGGGGGTATGCATCAAGATGCGTGAATCGGTTAATGGTCCGGCTATAACCCACGACCATCCGTTTCTTATCCCCGGACCGGACTACCACCACTTGCGCTCTCCAAGGGCTGTTGCTAGCCTCGATGACCCTCTCTCCCAGTAAACGCTGGACCTCTGACTTGATAAAAGTCATATCTTGGGCACTGTAGCGCCGGCTCCTGGTGGCAACTGGCTTATAGTCGGGAGTGAGGTTCGCGAATAGCGAGGGGAGTGCGACTTTCAGTGTCGCAAGGCAGCATACCGTGAGGGGGGACAAGGGTCCGCCGAACTTCAGTGTCAGGCTTCGGTGGCTGCACTGGAAATCCAGTCCGAGCAGCAGGGGGCACAGAGATGGAGAAGGTTATAAAATTTGAAACGGGTGTACTTGGCGCCCTGGATCGAGAGATCCGCGATAATACCCCTTGATTTGTACCGAGTGGGACCCAGATGCGAGGGCTATGGTTTGGGATGCGGGATGGGTGCGCAGGGAGCAGCGCCTTACTGTTTCAGGATGGATAAAGCTCTCCATGCTCCCGGAGTCGAAGAGGCATGCAGTGTCGCGCCCGTTGACCTGGACCTGCATCATAGAGTTCTGCAGGTGTTTTGGCCGAGTTTGGTCGAGGGTGATCGCTCCCACCCGCGGGTAGTCGGAGTCCTCAGCCGAGTCGGACTCGTAAAATGGCTGCCGCCGCTGGCTGCGTGTGTCGAGAAGATGGCCACCGACAAGATGGCCACTCCCATGATTCGCACGAAGCTGATGATGTGTCAGAAGGGGTCGTGTCGGGTTGGTGCGCAGCAGCATTGCGAGGCCTGCGGGCCTGATTTTCGGGCCGGCTGCTCGTTGTTCTTCTGGCCCCTGGGCCTGGCCAGGCAGACCCTCGCAAAATGCCCCTTCTTCCCGCAGTCGCTGCAGATCGCGGAGTGGGCTGGGCAGCGTGGGCGTGGGTGCTGGCCCTGCCCGCAGAAGTAGTACGGTGTGCCCCCATGATGAGCGGGTCGCCGCGTGGCGCAGGCCTGTAATACGGCTGAGTCTGAGGAAGTCCGGGGGGGGGCTCACAGGGTCCGCGGGGTACGTACCCAAGTTATGTCGGGCCACCTCCAGCGAGGAGGCGAGCGTTAGCGTGTCTTGGAGGTCTTTTGCCCCGTTTTCGAGCAGCCGCTGCCGGATGTAGGTCGAGCGGATGCCGGACACGAAAACGTCTCTGATGTGCAGGTTCATATGGACTTCCCCTGTCACATCCTGGTGGTCACAGTCTCTGGCAAGCGCGGTGAGCTTCGCGACAAATTCGTCTTGCGATTGCCCCGAGCGCTGCCGGCAGGTAGAGAGCAGATGCCTGGCGTGCACCTCGTTGATGGGTTTGACGAACCGCTTGCGGAGTAGCTCGACCGCCTCTTCATAAGTCGTCGCCATTTCGAGCGTGGCGGAGATTCTGTGACTCACCCGGGCATGGAGCAGACGCAGCTTGCACGGCCCCAGGATAATTCCTCCAGACCGCAAACGCCCTGAATCTCACATACAACAGGGAGAAATGTGTATTTAGCACCGACCGTCTAGCCATCCTCGGCTACGTAGTGCGAAATGGAGTTATAGGCCCAGACCCTGAACGCATGCGCCCCCTTATGGAGTACCTCCTCCCTCACTGCTCCAAGGCCCTGAAACGCCGCCTGGGCTTTTTCTCTTATTACGCCCAGTGGGTCCCCAACTACGCGGACAAGGCCCGTCCGCTAATTCAGACCACTGTCTTTCCCCTGTCGACAGAGGCCCGCCAGGCCTTCAGCCGCATCAAAGCGGATATCGCAAAGGCCACGATGCACGCCATCGACGAGTCCCTCCCCTTCTAATTCGAGAGCGACGCGTCCGACGTAGCTCTGGCGGCCACCCTCAACCAAGCAGGCAGACCCGTGGACTTTTTCTCACGCACCCTCCACGCCTCAGAAACCACCACTCCTCAGTGGAAAGGGAGGCCCAGGCCATAATGGAAGCTGTGCGACATTGGAGGCATTACCTGGCCGGCAGGAGATTCATTCTCCTCACTGACCAACGGTCGGTTGCCTTGATGTTCGATAATGCACAGCGGGGCAAGATCAAGAACGACAAGATCTTGCGGTGGAGGATCAAACTCTCCACCTACAACTATGAGATCTTGTATCATCCCGGAAAGCTGAACGAGCCTTCCGATGCCCTATCCCGTGGCACATGTGCCAACGCACAAGTGGACCGTCTCCGAACCCTCCACGAGGACTTCTGCCACCGGGGGTCACTCGGTTCTATCACTTTGTGAAGACCCGCAACCTGCCCTACTCCATCGAGGAGGTCAGAACAGCCACCAGGAACTGCCAAATCTGCGCAGAGTGCAAGACGCACTTCTACAGGCCAGATAAAGTGCACCTGATAAAGGCTTCCCGTCCCTTTGAGCGCCTCAGTCTGGACTTCAAAGGCCCCCTCCCCTCCACCGACCGCAACACGTACTTCCTGAACATGGTTGACGTGTACTCCCGTTCCCCATTCACCATCCCCTGCCCCGACATGCCCGCGGCCACAGTCATTAAAGCCCTCTGCACCATCTTTACACTGTTCGGTTTCCCCGCCTAAATACATAGCGATCGGGGGTCCTCCTTCATGAGCGACGAACTGCATCAATTCCTGCTCAGCAAAGACATTGCCTGGAGCAGGACGACCAGTTACAACCCCTGGGGTAATGGACAGGTAGAGAGGGAGAACGGAACGGGCTGGAAGACCGTCCTACTGGCCCTACGGTCCAGAAATCTCCCAGTCTCCCGCTGGCAGGAAGTCCTCCCAGACGCCCTCCACTCCATCCGGTCGCTGCTTTGTACCACAACAAATCAAAAACCTCACGAACGCCTCCTTGTCTTCCCGAGGAAGTCTTCCTCCGGAACGTCACACCCGACCTGGCTGGCAGTCCGGGGACCCATCCTGCTCTGAAAGCATGTGCGGGTGCACAAATCGGACCCGTTGGTCGAGAGGGTTCACCTTCTCCATGCGAACCCTCAGTACGCCTACGTGGCGTACCTCGACGGTCGACAGGACACGGTTTCGCTACGGGACCTGGCGCCCGCCGGAACTCCACACACCCCCCCAACTCCGATCACCTTCTCCCTCCCACAGGCGTACCCCACTGCCCCGGGTGGATCGGCCCTTCCCCCGGCCCCACCTAGAGGTAGTGAAGCAGGAAGAGACATCGCTACGCTCCCAGAGACGACGGTGCCCGAGCCAGCGCCTGCATCACCGCCGGGGCTGAGACGATCAGGGAGGACGACCAGGGCACCCATTCGACTCATCGAATCATTATAACAAAGCAAGAAATGCCTCTGTAAATAATTCAGTTGTCCAGTAAAAGCGGCATTGTAAATAGTGCTAGTAGTTTGACATCGGAGCATAGCCGCTGTGTTAGTGGCATCCCAGGTACCGACTCTGTAAACCCCTACCACCATACGGCCCACTACCCCCGCCGGGTTCCTTTTTAACAAGGGGTGAATATGGTGGTATGCTTTAGGGGTATTACGGTACCCTGTGATGCCGAGAGGCTATTGGTGGATAGACGCCAGGTCCCGATTGGATCAGCCGCTTACTGGCTCCACCCAGTAAGGCGGAATATAAGACCCTGGGTTCTCCCAGCAGCCGCATTCTGTAACTGTGCTGCTGGGGAACAAGTCTGCGTAATAAAGCCATCGATTGACTCCTTCTCATCTCGTCTCATGAGTGATTGATTGTGCTACAGACGGTATGTCCTGTGCAGGAACGTGGAGCAGAGATTATGGATCCCGAGTCTGCGGAAGAGAGTCTGGAACACTGGGCCTTTTGAATCAGAGCAAAGTATTGAGCTTGCTGCACACTGAGCCACAGCAGGAAGGAGTTAAACTCTGGCAAGCTAATCTATTAGCTGCAAACTATAGATGAAATCTGTCCATTGAGACCATCCGATGACTGATGAGGATTAACTGCTCTGAACCTGCTCTGACATGACTGCAATAGAGTGTCGACTTTGATATCTCACCACAGCTATTGAGTAAGGCACTCACTGTGAACTGGGTTGGCACTCCCTGGGCAATATAACTCTGTGGTCACGTTAATTACAGTTCAAGGCGAATTGGCTCTGAACCGATCGAGGTGCTATTGAGAATTGGAAGCAATTGTCAGGAATATGGGGCCCTCGTGATCTCCTGGTGCCAGACATTGTGTCGACATTGAGCCAATCTCGCGGAACAGGTCTGCATCACTTCTCACTCTGTCTCTCCCCCCCAGGGTCCTTTCCAGCATCTCCCAGCAGATCCAGAAGTGATTGACCAGGTCGATACAGAGAGGCCGCGCCCCCCCTCTCTGTCTGGGGTGTCCTGAACCCCTGTAAGGGAGAGATGGGGGGGGGGGGGGGGGAGGTGGGTCAGAGTCTGAAGGTAATTTGGGCCACGATGAGGCGGAATCTCTTCATCTCTTTGGAAGGTGGTGAATCTTTGGTATTCGCACCCACCAGCCCTCACAACAGATCCAGCGATGTGGGGAGCAGGTGGGAAGGTCAGCCGGAGATTAGAGTTGAGCTGAGGGATCAGCACCGATGATGCATTGAGTGGAAGCAGGAGCAGGCTTGAGGGGCTGAAAGTCCTCGGCCTGCTCCTCTCTCGGATCTTTTCCTGAGGATGTGCGCTAACCTCCAGCAGAGAATGCTGGGCAGGAACGGGGACGTAATAAAGATACAGAAGGAGAGGCCTTGTGTCTCTCCATGGTCCCAGGTTCGATTCCCGGCTTGGGTGACTGCCTGTGCGGAGTCTGCACGTCCTCCCCATGTCTGCGTGGGTTTCCTCCGGGTGCTCTGGTTTCCTCCCACAGTCCAAAGATGTGCAGGTTAGATGGATTGGCCATGCTAAATTACCCTTAGTGTCTAAAAATGGTTAGATGGGATTACGGGGACAGGGTGGAGGTGCGGGCTTAGGTCGGGTGCTCTTTACAAGGGCCGGTGCAGACTCGATGGGCCGAATGGCCTCCTTCTGCACTGTAAATTCTATGATCCCAAGGTCTTTCCCAGACAATGAAGGGTTTTTTTCCATGCGCGCTCACTGCTGTAACGTAGGAACCGCAGCAGCCAATTGGAGCCCAGTAAGTTCCACACACAGCAATGTGAGAATGATCCATCATCTGATTTTTTTTAATGATGTGGGTTGAGGGAAAATTATTGTCCGCAAGTCACCGGGGAGAACTCCCCCTTCCCCACAACCCAACCCATCCCTTACACTTCCACCTGTACTCTCCCTCAGTACTGACCTCTGACAGTGCAGCACTCCCTCAGTACTGACCCTCTGACAGTGCAGCTCTCCCGCAGTACTGACCTCTGACAGTGCAGCACTCCCTCAGTACTGACCCTCTGACAGTGCAGCTCTCCCTCAGTACTGACCCTCTGACAGTGCAGCACTCCCTCAGTACTGATCCTCTGACAGTGCAGCACTCCCTCAGTACTTACCCTCTGACAGTGCAGCTCTCCCTCAGTACTGACCCTCTGACAGTGCCGCGCTCCCTCAGTACTGACCCTCTGAGAGTGCAGCACTTCCTCAGTACTGATCCTCTGACAGTGTAGCACTCCCTCAGTACTGACCCTCTGACAGTGCCGCGCTCCCTCAGTACTGACCCTCTGACAGTGCAGCACTCCCTCAGTACTGACCTCTGACAGTGCAGCACTCCCTCAGTACTGACCCTCTGACAGTGCAGCTCTCCCTCAGTACTGACCTCTGACAGTGCAGCATTCCCTCAGTAATGACCCTCTGACAGTGCCACACTACCTCAGTACTGACCCTCTGACAGTGCAGCACTCCCTCAGTACTGACCCTCTGACAGTGCCACACTACCTCAGTACTGACCCTCTGACAGTGCAGCTCTCCCTCAGTACTGACCTCTGACAGTGCAGCACTTCCTCAGTATTGACCCTCTGACAGTGCCACACTCCCTCAGTACTGACCCTCTGACAGTGCAGCACTCCCTCAGTACTGACCCTCTGACAGTGCAGCACTCCCTCAGTACTGACCCTCTGACAGTGCAGCACTCCCTCAGCACTGACCCTCTGACAGTGCAGTGCTTCCTCAGTGCTGACCCTCTGACAGTGCAGTGCTTCCTCAGTGCTGACCCTCTGACAGTGCAGCACTCCCTCAGTGCTGACCTCTGACAGTGCAGCCCTCCTTCAATATGGGGGACATGGTAGCATAGTGGTTAGAATTGTTGCTTTTTAGATCCAGGGTCCCAGGTTCGATTCCTGGCTTGGGTCAATGGCTGTGCGGAGTCTGCCTGTTCTACCCGTGTCTCTGTGGGTTTCCTCCGGGTGCTTCGGTTTCTTCCCATAGTCCAAAGATGTGCAGGTTAGATGGATTGACCATGCTAAATTGCCCTTAGTGTCCAAAAGGGTTGCCTGGGGTTGCTGGGGTGGGGGGATGGAGTAGAGGTGTAGGCTTAAGTGGGGTGCTCCTTCCAAGGGCCAGTGCAGACTTGATGGGCCGAATGGCCTCCTCCTGCACTGTAAATTCTATGATTCTATAATTTTACTGAGCCTCTGACAATGCAGCACTCCCTCAGTACCGACTCTCTGACAGTGCCACACTATTTCAGTACTGTCCCTCCAACAGTGCAGCACTCCCTCAGTACTGACCCTCCGATGGTTCCAAACTCCTTCAATACTGACCTTACAACAATGCGGCACTCCCTCAGTATGGCTCTCTGACCGTGCGGCACTTCCTCAGTACTGACCCATGCGGACATGGGGAGCAAGTGCAAACTCCACACACACAGTCCCACCCAAACCCTGAATTGAATCGGGTCCCAGGAGCTGTAAGGCAGCAGCGCTAACCACTGTGCCACCGTGCCACCCTGTCGGTTTCCTCCGGGTGCTTCGGTTTCCTCCCACAGTCCAAAGATGAGCATGTTCGGTGGATTGGCCATGTTACATTGCCCCTTAGTGTCCGAAGAGATGCAGGTTGGTGGGGTTACGGGGACAGGGTGGGGGAGTGTGCTGAGATAGGGTGCTGTTTCGGAGGATCGGTGCAGGCCTGATTGGCTGAATGGTCTCCTCCTGCACTGTAGGGATTCCATGGACCATTCCTAGAACTGACCAGGGCAGGGAGCAGCCAATCCGTGTCTAGCACATGTTGTGAGCGCCCCTGAGGGAGGGGTACCCCCCCACCCCCGGGTGATGGGGAACAATAGTTTTATATTTCCGTGTGAATTAAAGGATTGAGTGGTCAAGGCCAGGCCTGGGGGGATAAGGGGGAGCGTGGCGCCTGCATGGATGAATTTACCTTAGTGGTTATCGCACAGGCACCTGGGTATGTGAACCTTTGACCTCCTTCTTTAGGGTAAGGCAGGGGAGCTGATGAAACAGGGTCACTTATCTGGTCGTTGTAAAGGTAAAAACACCAACTGGATTTGGAGGATTCACTTTCTGTGAGGCACTTTGTAAATGGGGGCACGATGAAATCGGATGGAATCAGTTCATAGGTTTAGGGGCGGGGTATTCCCTCCAACAGCGCTATTGGCTGGCAGTGGGATCAGCCAGTCCCGCTGTTAACGGGGTTGCCCGTTGTTTGAACGCCGGTGGGTAACAGAGGGGGTCTCCTCTGGTGAGATCGGAAGACCCCCACCGGTGGAACGGTCGGGAAACCCTTGGTATTGCTTTTCACCGATGGGGCCCGTTTGATGTTATTCGCCTGTTTACTGGTTCCCAGCGCGCTATGCAGACCTGTATGATTCGGGAATTGTACAATCCCGCGCCCACTGCCACTGTTATTATTCTGTTGTGTTCACGTCAGAACCCTCATGACCGCCCACATGTTACACAACAGCGCACACGTGATCCTTTGCACTTTGTGTACTTTCAGTGTTTGAGAAAGGCAGAAAATGCGTCTGTTGACGCCCTGTGAGGATTAACTGCTCTGAACCTGCTCCGACATGACTGCAATAGACCTTGGACCTCGATATCTCACCACAGCTATTGAGTAAGGGGCAGCACGGTAGCATTGTGGATAGCACAATTGCTTCACAGCTCCAAGGTCCCAGGTTCAATTCCGGCTTGGGTCACTGTCTGTGCGGAGTCTACACATCCTCCCCGTGTCTGTGTGGGTTTCCTCTGGGTGCTCCGGTTTCCTCCCACAGTCCAAAGATGTGCAGGTTAGGTGGATTGGCCGTGATAAATTGCCCTTAGTGTCCAAAATTGCCCTTAGTGTTGGGTGGGGTTACTGGATTATGGGGATAGGGTGGAGGTGTGGACCTTGGGTAGGGTGCTCTTTCCAAGAGCCGGTGCAGACTCGATGGGCCGAATGGCCTCCTTCTGCACTGTAAATTCTATGGAATGGAAGTAAGACACTCACTGTGAACTGGGTTGGCACTCCCTGGGAAATATTATAACTCTGTGGTCACGTTAATTACAGTTCAAGGTGAATCGGCTCTGAATTGATCGGAGTGCTATTGAGAATTGGAAGCAATTGTCAAGAATGTGGGGATGGCCAGTCTCAGGGGAAGGAGTCGGCCATTTTGGCTCACTCAGAGGGTGTGGAATATTTGTAATTCTCTCTGTCATGATATTCAGATAAACATCATGATGCAAACATAGGGGCTGTTTAGCACAGGGCTAAATCGCTGGCTTTGAAAGCAGACCAAGGCAGGCCAGCAGCACGGTTCAATTCCCGTAACAGCCTCCCCGAACAGGCGCCGGAATGTGGAGACAAGGGGCTTTTCACAGTAACTTCATTTGAAGCCTACTTGTGACAATAAGCGATTTTCATTTCATTTCATTCATACACACTGATGGACAGATCAACAGACCAATCAATACACACGCAACATCATAGCCAATCACAGGCAAGAGCATACACACTTTAAAATGAGGAACACGACACTTCCCGCTCATTCCAGCAGGAGACAGCTCAGGGCACAGAGCTCACAGCAAGCCACTCAGACATTCACCATGTGCTGAGTGCCTCTCCAAGATAGTGTTAGGGCTGGGTCCACAGGTTAGAGGGTAATGAACGAACCACAGTAACCAGTTTACAGATGTTGTTATTGTTAGTAATAAAACTGAGTTGTACCATCCGCAACCGTGTTGGTTCGTCTATGTAGCAGAGCACCCAACACGACACTCTCCCCCAGAGAGAAGTGGGTGCTCCGTCACTGATTTTATTAAAGACCAAGATTGAGAGATTTATGGGCGCTGAGGGATAGGATGGGAAAGTGGAGCGAGGGAGAAGATCGGCCATGATTGTATTGAGAGGGGGAGCAAGCTCAAGGAGTCAATAAGTTCAGTTTAGTAACAGTTTTAGCGTAAACATGTTCTGTAGTTGGGTCAACTCCCAGGCAGATTGAGCGAACGTATTCACAACTCCTGATAGTGCAGCTGGGTTAAACTGACTGACAGGGCGGATATCAGTGCGGAATATAAAATGTATATTGACTGTATGTGCGTGAGTTAGTGTATGATTGAATGTGTGAGTGAGTGAGTGTGCAAGTGAGTGAGTGTGTGTGAGAGTGAGGTGGATGACTGAGTGTGTGGGTGAGTGTGCGAGTGAGTGAATGGGTGAGTATGTGTGAGTGAGTGTGTGTGTGAGTTATTGCATGTGAGTGTGTGTGAGTGAATGTGTGAGAGTATGAGTGAGTAGTGTGTATGAGAGTGTATGAGTGAGTAGTTTGTGAGTGAGTATGCATGTGAGTAAGTGAGTGTGTGTGTAAGAGTGCGTGTGTGAGAGTGCGTGTGTGTGTGTCTGTATGAATGAGTGTATGTGTGTGTGAGTGAAGTGAGTATGCGAGTGTGTGTTTGTGTGTGAGGGTGTGTATGTGAGAGTGTGAGTGAGTGAGTGTGAGTGCATGTATGAGTGTGTGTGTGTGTATATGGGTGAGTGTGTGCATGAGTGTGCACGAGTGTGTGTGTGAGTGTGTGTGTGAATGAGTGTGAGTGTGTGTGAGTGCACATGAGCGAGTGTGGGTGTGCATGAATGCCGGTATGCTTCTGTGTGTGAATGCATGTGTAAGTGCACGCACCTGTGTGTGTGAATGCCTGTGTGTTTGTCTAAGTGCGTGTGTGAGTTCTTGTGCGTGCACGTGTGTGTGGGATATTGGGCGGGATTCTCCAGACCACCCGCCGGGTGAGAGAATTGCCGGGGGTCGGCGTGAATCCCGACCCCCCCCGTCCTCCCAATTCTCCGGCCCCCCAAAAACTGGCCCAGTGTGAGTCGCGCCGCCCGCCTCGGAGCATGGCGGAGTCCGGCGTGACTCAATGGGTCCTGTGGCTGTCCGGATTCTCCGGCCCGCGATGGGCCGAAGTCCCACACGTTCTATGCCGGTCCCGCAGGCATAAATCAGAGTAGGTCTCTTACCGGCAGGACCTGGCGGCGCGGCAAAAGGGATTATTATTTAAATGATAAAATATTAAAACATGCTGCTGTGCAGAGAGACCTGGGTGTGCTAGTGCATGAGTCGCAAAAAGTTGGTTTTCAGGTGCAACAGGTGATTAAGAAGGCAAATGGAATTTTATCCTTCATTGCTAGAGGGATGGAGTTTAAGACTAGGGAGGTTGTGCTGCAATTGTATAAGGTGTTAGTGAGGCCACACCTGGAGTATTGTGTTCAGTTTTGGTCTCCTTACTTGAGAAAGGACGTACTGGCACTGGAGGGTGTGCAGAGGAGATTCACTAAATTAATCCCAGAGCTGAAGGGGTTGGATTACGAGGAGAGGTTGAGTAGACTGGGACTGTACTCGTTGGAATTTAGAAGGATGAGGGGAGATGTTATAGAAACATTTCAGATTATGAAGGGAATAGATAGGATAGATGCGGGCAGGTTGTTTCCACTGGCGGGTGAAAGCAGAACTAGGGGGCATAGCCTCAAAATAAGGGGAAGTAGATTTAGGACTGAGTTTAGGAGGAACTTCTTCACCCAAAGGGTTGTGAATCTCTGGAATTCCTTGCCCAGTGAAGCAGTAGAGGCTCCTTCATGAAATGTTTTTAAGATAAAGATAGATAGTTTTTTGAAGAATAAAGGGATTAAGGGTTATGGTGTTCGGGCCGGAAAGTGGAGCTGAGTCCACAAAAGATCAGCCATGATCTCATTGAATGGTGGAGCAGGCTCGAGGGGCAAGATGGCCTACTCCTGCTCCAAGTTCTTATGTTCTTATATATGTCCGGGTGTGTGCCTGGGTGATTGTCTGGGTGTATGTCGGGGTGTGTGGCTGAGTGAATGTCTGGGGTGTGACTGGGTGTGTGCCTGAGTGTGTGTCTGGATGTGTGTCTGGGTGTGTGTTTGGGTGTATGTCTGGGGCGTGTCTGGGTGTGTGTCCAGGCGTGTATCTAGGTATGTGTCTAGATGTGTGTCCAGGTTTGTGTCTGGGTGTTTGTCTGGGTGTGTGCCTGAGTGTATGTCTGGGGTGTGACTGGGTGTGTGCCTGAGTGTGTGTCTGGATGTGTGTCTGGGTGTGTGTTTGGGTGTATGTCTGGGGCGTGTCTGGGTGTGTGTCCAGGCGTGTGTCTAGATGTGTGTCCAGGTGTGTGTCTAGATGTGTGTCCAGGTGTGTGTCTGGGTGTTTGTCTGGGTGCGTGTCTGAGTGTATGTCAGGGGTGTGTCTGGGTGTGTGTCTAGGTGTGTATCTAGGTGTATGTCTAGATATATGTCCAGGTATGTGTCTGGGTGTTTATCTAGGTGTGTGGCTGAGTGTATGTCTGGGGTGTGTCTGGGTGTGTGCCTGAGTGTGTGTCTGGATGTGTGTCTGGGTGTGTGCCTGAGTGTGTGTCTGGATGTGTGTCAGGTGTGTGTCTGGGTGTTTGTCTGGGTGTATGTCTGGGTGTGTGTCTGGGTGTGTGTCTGGGTGTATGCCTGGGATGTGTTTGGGTGTGTGTCTGAGTGTATGTCTAGGGTATGTCTGGGTGTGTTTCTGGGATGTGTGTCTGGGTGTGTATCTGGGTGTGTGTTTGGGTGTATTCTCGGGGGTGTCTGGGTGTGTGTCTAGGTGTGTGTCTGGATGTGTGTCGAGGTGTGTGTCTGTGTGTTTGTCTGGGTGTGTGTCTGAATGTATGTCTGGGTGTGTGTCTGGGTGTGTGTCTGGGGTGTGTCTGGGTGTATGCCTGGGTGTTTGTCTGGGTGTGTGGCTGAGTGTATGTCTGGGGTATGTCTGGGTGTTTGTCTAGGTGTGTATCTAGGTGTGTGTCTAGATGTGTGTCCAGGTGTGTGTCTGGGTGTTTGTCTGGGTGTGTGTCTGAGTGTATGTCTGGATGTGCGTCTGGGTGTATGTCTGGGGCGTGTCTGGATGTGTGTCCAGGTGTGTGCTAGATATGTGTCCAGGTGTGTGTCTGGGTTTTTTTCTGGGTGTATGTCTGAGTGTATGTCTGGGGTGTGTCTGGGTGTGTGTCTGAGTGTGTGTCTGGATGTGTGTTTGGGTGTATGTCTGGGGTGTGTCTGGGTGTGTGTCTGGACGTGTGTCCAGGTGTGTGTCTGGGTGTTTGTTTGGGTTTGTGTCTGGGTGTATGCCTGTGTGTGTGTCTGGGTGTATGTCTGGGATGTGTTTGGGTGTATGTCTGGGTGTGTGCCTGAGTGTATGCTGGGGTGTGACTGGGTGTGTGCCTGAGTGTGTGTCTGGATGTGTGTCTGGGTGTGTGTTTGGGTGTATGTCTGGGGCGTGTCTGGGTGTGTGTCCAGGTGTGTGTCCAGGTGTGTGTCTGGGTGTTTGTCTGGGTGTGTGTCTGAGTGTATGTCAGGGGTGTGTCTGGGTGTGTGTCTTGGTATGTATCTAGGTGTATGTCTAGATATATGTCCAGGTATGTGTCTGGGTGTTTGTCTGGGTATGTGCCTGAGTGTGTGTCTGGATGTGTGTCTGGGTGTGTGCCTGAGTGTGTGTCTGGATGTGTGTCTGGGTGTGTGCCTGAGTGTGTGTCTGGATGTGTGTCAGGTGTGTGCCTGAGTGTGTGTCTGGATGTGTGTCAGGTGTGTGTCTGGGTGTTTGTCTGGGTGTATGTCTGGATGTATGCCTGGGTGTGTGTCTGGGTGTATGTCTGGGATGTGTTTGGGTGTTTGTCTGAGTGTATGTCTAGGGTATGTCTGTGTGTGTGCCTGGGATGTGTGTCTGGGATGTGTGTCTGGGATGTGTGTCCGGGTGTGTATCTGGGTGTTTGTCTGGGTATGTGTCTGAATGTATGTCTGGGGTGTGTCTGGGTGTTTGTCTGGGTGTGTGGCTGAGTGTATGTCTGGGTTGTGTCTGGGTGTGTGTCTAGGTGTGTATCTAGGTGTGTGTCTAGGTGTGTATCTAGGTGTGTGTCTAGATGTGTGTCCAGGTGTGTGTCAGTGTGTGTGTCTGAGTGTGTGTCTGGATGTGTGTCTGGATGTATGTCCAGGTGTGTGCTAGATATGTGTCCATGTGTGTGTCTGGGTTTTTTTCTGGGTGTGTGTCTGAGTGTATGTCTGGGGTGTGTCTGGATGTGTGTCTGAGTGTGTGTCTGGATGTGTGTTTGGGTGTATGTCTGGGGTGTGTCTGGGTGTGTGTCTGGATGTGTGTCCAGGTGTGTGTCTGGGTGTTTGTTTGGTTTTGTGTCTGGGTGTATGCCTGTGTGTGTGTCTGTGTGTATGTCTGGGATGTGTTTGGGTGTATGTCTATGGTATGTCTGGGTGTGTGTCTGGGGGGGGTGTCTGGGTGTGTGTTTGGGTGCATGTCTGGGGTGTGTCTGGGTGTATGTCTGGGGTGTGTCTGGGTGTATGACTAGGGTATGTCTGGCTGTGTGTCTGGGGTGTGTGTCTGGGTGTGCGTCTGGGGTGTGTGTCTGGGTGTATGGCTGAGTATCTGTCTGGGGTGTGTCTGGGTGTGTGGCTGAGTGTATGTCTGGGGTGTGTCTGGGTGTGTGTCTAGGTGTGTATCTAGGTGTGTGTCCAGGTGTGTGTCTGGGTGTGTGTCTGGGTGTGTGTCTGAGTGTATGTCTGGGGTGTGTCAGTGTGTGTGTCTGAGTGTGTGTCTGGATGTGTGTCTGGATGTATATCTGGGGCGTGTCTGGATGTGTGTCCAGGTGTGTGTCTAGATATGTGTCCAGGTGTGTGTCTGGGTGTTTGTCTGGGTGTGTGTCTGAGTGTATGTCTGGGGTGTGTCTGGGTGTGTGTCTGAGTGTGTGTCTGGATGTGTGTCCAGGTGTGTGTCTGGGTGTTTGGGTGTGTGTCTGGGTGTATGTCTGGGATGTGTTTGGGTGTTTGTCTGGGTGTATGTCTAGGGTATGTCTGGGTGTGTGTCTGGGGGGGGTGTCCGGGTGTGTGTCTGGGTGTTTGTCTGGGTGTATGCCTGGGGTGTGTTTGGGTGTATGTCTGGGTGTGTGTCTGGGATTTGTCTGGGTGTGTGTCTGTGTGTTGTGTCTGGGCGTGTGTCTGGGTGAGTGTCTGGGATGTCTCTGGGTGTGTGTTGGGTGTGTGTCTGGGTGTATGTCTGGGGTGTGTTTGGGTGTTTGTAGGGTGTGTGTCTGGGTGTGTGTTTGGGTGCATGTCTGGTGTGTGTCTGGGGTGAGTCTGGGAGTATGTCTGGGGTGTGTCTGGGTATGTTCCGGGTCTGCACATACTGAATCAATTCTGTTGATATTGAGAAAGAGGAAGTGGAGTGTGACAGTAAAAATAAAAGCTCGAAATCCTTTGATGGGTCGGAATGAAATGGAGAGATTGACAAGTTCAGCACATGATGATCTGATCACTGACAGAGGACATCATTGCGTAGGAGCAAGAAGGACGTACTCATAAGGTTGTGTGCTCAAAGACCACGGTTTGATCCAGAGATTAATCCAACAACCTGTTTACCAAATGATGCCCACAGATAATTAGATAATTTAAACATGCAATAATGTCAGAGAGCCTTTGAAAAAAGGAATCTCTCCATCAGGGTCCTGGTTGAAAGAGGGAGTGTCTCCAACAGGGCCTCTTTTATAGAAAGAGTCTCTCTGTCAGGTACGCTGATTAAAGGGCGAGTCACTCCATCAGGGACGCTGTTTAAAGAGGGATTCTCTCCGTCAGGGACGCTGTTTAAAGAGGGAGTCTCTCCATCAGGGACCCTGTTTAAAGAGGGAAGAGGGAGTCTCTCCGTCAGGGACACTGTTTAAAGAGGGAGTCTCTCCGTCAGGGACCCTGTTTAAAGAGGGAGTCTCTCTGTCAGGGACCCTGTTTAATGAGGGATTCTCTCCGTCAGGGACACTGTTTAAAGATGGAGTCTCTCCGTCAGGGACGCTGTTTAAAGAGGGATTCTCTCCGTCAGGAACACTGTTTAAAGAGGGAAGAGGGAGGGTCTTCGTCAGGGACCCTGTTTAAAGAGGGAGTCTCACTGTCAGGGACCCTGTTTAAAGAGGGAGTCTCTCTGTCAGGGACGCTGTCTGAAGAGGGAGTCTCTCTGTCAGGGACCCTGTTTAAAGAGCGAGTCTCTCCGTCAGGCACCCTGTTTAAAGAGGGAGTCTCTCCGTCAGGGACACTGTTTAAAGAGGGAGTCTCTCTGACAGGGCCCTGTCTAAAGAGGGCGTCTCTCCATCAGGGACCCTGTTTAAAGAGGGAGTCTCTCCGTCAGGGACACTGTTTAAAGAGGGAAGAGGGAGTCACTCCGACAGGGACCCTGTTTAAAGAGGGAGTCTCTCGGTCAGGGACCCTGTTTAAAGAGGGAGTCTCTCTGACAGGGCCCTGTTTAAAGAGGGCGTCTCTCCATCAGGGACCCTGTTTAAAGAGGGAGTCTCTCCGTCAGGGACACTGTTTAAAGAGGGAAGAGGGAGTCACTCCGACAGGGACCCTGTTTAAAGAGGGAGTCTCTCCGTCAGGGACCCTGTTTAAAGAGGGAGTCTCTCCGTCAGGGACACTTTTTAAAGAGGGAGTCTCTCTGACAGGGCCCTGTTTAAAGAGGGCGTCTCTCCATCAGGGACCCTGTTTAAAGAGGGAGTCTCTCCGTCAGGGACACTGTTGAAAGAGGGAGTCTCTCTGTCAGGGACCCTGTTTAAAGAGGGAGTCTCTCTGCCAGGGACCCTGTTTAAAGAGGGAGTCTCTCTGTCAGGGACCCTGTTTAAAGAGGGAGTCTCTCCGTCAGCGACCCTGTTTAAAGAGGGAGTCTCTCTGTCAGGGACACTGTTTAAAGAGGGAGTCTCTCTGTCAGGGATCCTGTTTAACGTGGGAGTCTCTCCGTCAGGGTCGCTGTTTAAAGAGGGAGTCTCTCTGTGAGGGATTCTGTTTAAAGAGGGAGTCTCTCCGTCAGGGTCGCTTTTTAAAGAGGGAGTCTCTCTGTCAGGGACCCTGTTTAAGTTGGGAGTCTCTCCGTCAGGGACCCTGTTTAAAGAGGGAGTCTCTCTGTCAGGGATCCTGTTTAAAGAGGGATTCTCTCTGTCAGCGACCCTGTTTAAAGAGGGAGTCTCTCCGTCAGGGACACTGTTTAAAGAGGGAGTCTCTCTGTCAGGGACCCTGTTTAAAGAGGGAGTCTCTCCGACAGGGACCCTGTTTAAAGAGGGAGTCTCTCTGTCAGGGACCCTGTTTAAAGAGTTAGTCTCTCTGACAGGGCCCTGTTTAAAGAGGGCGTCTCTCCATCAGGGACCCTGTTTAAAGAGGGAGTCTCTCCGTCAGGGACACTGTTTAAAGAGGGAAGAGGGAGTCACTCCGACAGGGACCCTGTTTAAAGAGGGAGTCTCTCCGTCAGGGACGCTGTTTAAAGAGGGAGTCTCTCTGTCAGGGACCCTGTTTAAAGAGGGAGTCTCTCTGTCAGGGACCCTGTTTAAAGAGGGAGTCTCTCTGTCAGGGACCCTGTTTAAAGAGTTAGTCTCACTGTCAGGGACCCTGTTTAAAGAGGGAGTCTCTCTGTCAGGGACCCTGTTTAAAGTGGGAGTCTCTCCGTCAGGGACCCTGTTTAAAGAGGGAGTCTCTCTGTCAGGGACCCTGTTTAAAGAGGGAGTCTCTCCGACAGGGACCCTGTTTAAAGAGGGAGTCTCTCTGTCAGGGACCCTGTTTAAAGAGTTAGTCTCACTGTCAGGCACCCTGTTTAAAGAGGAAGTCTCTCCGTCAGGGACTCTGTTTAAAGTGGGAGTCACACCGTCAGGGTCGCTGTTTAAAGAGGGAGTATCTCTGTGAGGGATTCTGTTTAAAGAGGGATTCTTTCCGTCAGGGACACTGTTTAATGAGGGAGTCTCTCTGTCAGGGATCCTGTTTAAAGAGTGAGTCTCTCCGTCAGGGACCCTGTTTACAGAGGGAGTCTCTCAGTCAGGGACCCTGTTTAAAGAGGGAGTCTCTCTGTCAGGGACCCTGTTTAAAGAGTGAGTCTCTCTGTCAGGGACCCTGTTTAAAGAGGGAGTCTCTCTGTCAGGGACCCTGTTTAAAGAGTTAGTCTCACTGTCAGGGACCCTGTTTAAAGAGGGAGTCTCTCCGCCAGGGACCCTGTTTAAAGAGGGAGTCTCTCTGTCAGGGACCCTGTTTAATGAGGGATTCTCTCCGTCAGGGACACTGTTTAAAGATGGAGTCTCTCCGTCAGGGACGCTGTTTAAAGAGGGATTCTCTCCGTCAGGGACACTGTTTAAAGATGGAGTCTCTCCATCAGGGACGCTGTTTAAAGAGGGATTTTCTCCATCAGGGACACTGTTTAAAGAGGGAAGAGGCAGTCTCTTCGTCAGGGACCCTGTTTAAAGAGGGAGTCTCACTGTCAGGGACCCTGTTTAAAGAGGGAGTCTCTCCGTCAGGGACACTGTTTAAAGAGTGAGTCTCTCTGACAGGGCCCTGTTTAAAGAGGGCGTCTCTCCATCAGGGACCCTGTTTAAAGAGGGAGTCTCTCCGTCAGGGACACTGTTTAAAGAGGGAAGAGGGAGTTGCTCCGACAGGGACCCTGTTTCAAGAGGGAGTCTCTCCGTCAGGGACGCTGTTTCAAGAGGGAGTCTCTCTGTCAGGGACCCTGTTTAAAGAGGGAGTCTCTCTGTCAGGGACCCTGTTTAAAGAGGGAGTCTCTCTGTCAGGGACCCTGTTTAAAGAGTTAGTCTCACTGTCAGGGACCCTGTTTAAAGAGGGAGTCTCTCCGTCAGGGACCCTGTTTAAAGAGGGAGGCTCTCTGTCAGGGACACTGTTTAAAGAGGGAGTCTCTCTGTCAGGGATCCTGTTTAACGTGGGAGTCTCTCCGTCAGGGTCGCTGTTTAAAGAGGGAGTCTCTCTGTGAGGGATTCTGTTTAAAGAGCGAGTCTCGCCGTCAGGGTCGCTTTTTAAAGAGGGAGCCTCTCTGTCAGGGACCCTGTTTAAAGTGGGAGTCTCTCTGTCAGGGACCCTGTTTAAAGAGGGAGTCTCTCCGTCAGGGACACTGTTTAAAGAGGGAGTCTCTCAGTCAGGGACCCTGTTTAAAGAGGGAGTCTCTCCGTCAGGGACACTGTTTAAAGAGGGAGTCTCTCTGACAGGGCCCTGTTTAAAGAGGGCGTCTCTCCATCAGGGACACTGTTTAAAGAGGGAAGAGGGAGTCACTCCGACAGGGACCCTGTTTAAAGAGGTAGTCTCTCCGTCACGGACGCTGTTTAAAGAGGGAGTCTCTCTGTCAGGGACCCTGTTTAAAGAGGGAGTCTCTCTGTCAGGGACCCTGTTTAAAGAGGGAGTCTCTCTGTCAGGGACCCTGTTTAAAGAGGGAGTCTCTCTGTCAGGGACCCTGTTTAAAGAGGGAGTCTCTCTGTCAGGGACCCTGTTTAAAGAGGGAGTCTCTCTGTCAGGGACCCCGTTTAAAGAGTTAGTCTCACTGTCAGGGACCCTGTTTAAAGAGGGAGTCTCTCCGTCAGGGACCCTGTTGTGGTAGTATGTTTTGGGGGTCATGTGGGACTGGAAGCCCTAATGTCATTGGCTGACAGATCCCGGGTCCTGGTTGGCCGTTGACCTCTAGCTCCGCCCTGAAGGCGGAGTATAAGAAGTGGAGTCTTCCCCCGCAGGCCAGTTTACTATCGCGCTGCGGGTGACCAGACACGCTTAATAAAGCCTCATCGACTTCACTCTATTCGTCTCACGGAGTCTTTGTGCACTACAATTTATTAAGCGTGCCTAAAAAGGACTATGGAGCTCAGGATCATTCCGGAATGCCTGAGGATCAGCCCCCACGCAGTGAATGCGGCAGCAGCCTTCAAGCACTGGCAGACTTGCTTCGAGGCCTACCTCAGAACGACCACCGGCCGGGTCACAGAAGACCAAAAACTGCAGGTCCTGCACTCGAGGGTAAGCACGGAGATCTTCTCCCTCATCGAAGACGCGGAGGATTTCCAGAAGGCGTTCGCAGCACTGAAAAGTCTCTATGTCCGCCCAGTTAACCAAATCTACGCTCGCTATCAGCTTGCGACGAGACGGCAAGGTCCCGGAGAATCGATGGACGAATTCTACGCCGCGCTGCTGATTTTGGGACGAGCCTGCAGCTGCCCGTCGGTGAACGCAAACGAACACACGGACATGTTAATGCGCGATGCTTTTGTGGCAGGTATGCAATCCTCCCAAATCCGGCAAAGACTTCTAGAAAAAGAGTCGCTAGGACTCTCAGAGGCACGGGCCCTAGCAGCCTCCCTAGACGTGGCCGCGCGTAATTACCGCGCCTACGGCCCCGACCGCGCGGCAGCCCATTGGGCCCCGTACGTACCCGTCGCGGCAAACCCCCTACCCCCCCCCGGACACCCCACAGGCTTGCGCGGTCCAAACGCCAAGTCGCACCGGGGGCGCCCGCTGTTATTTCTGCGGCCAGGCGAAACACCCCCGACAGCGCTGCCCGGCCCGCGCAGCTATCTGCAAAAGCTGCGGGAAAAAGGGCCATTATGCGGTTGTGTGCCGGTCCCGCGAGGTCGCCGCTGTCCCGGGAGAACAGGGAGCCCTGCAAGCCGTTTACGCGCCCCAACCCCCCCAGCACGCCATGTACGACCCACAGGCGCAGCCGCTCTGGTTCCCGACCACCGCGGTCCCGGGAGAACAGGGAGCCCTGCACGCCGCTTACGCTCCCCAACCCCCTCCCCGCAGCCCATATATGACCCGCCGCCGGCGCTACCGCTTTGGGTCCCGGCCAACACTCCACGGAGAGGAGGGAGTTTTGCGCGTCCCTAACGCCCCCCTAACCCCCACCCCGCGCCCCACGCCTGACCCGCCGGTGCATCCTACTTGGGCCCCGACCACCGCTGTCCCCGGTGAGGGAGCTCGGCGCGGTCCTAGCGCTCGCGGTCCTAGCGCTCGCGGTCCTAGCGCTCGCGGTCCTAGCGCTCCCAGCCCCCCCAGCGCACCATGTGCGACCCACAGACGCCGCCATTTTGGGTCCCGGCCACCACGAGGGGAGGAGGGGCGCCGCCATCTTGGACCGCCCCAGACCTGTACGACGCATGGGGGCGGCCATTTTGTCCACCCCCGCCGCCATCTTGTGACCCCCCAGCCATTTGCGATGTATGGGGGCGGCCATTTTGTCCATCCCCGACGCCATCTTGGACGGCAACAACTGACCCCACTCCACTACTACAACCACGTCTCGCTTCAACTACGCTCGATCAAGCTCGGCCCCGGACACTCCAGACGACGACGACAACGGTGCTAATAAACGGCCACGAGACGCCATGCCTAGTCGGCTCCGGGAGCACGGAGAGCTTTATACACCCCGACACGGTAAGACGCTGTTCCTTGACCACCTATCCCAGCGCACAAAAGATTTCCCTAGCTGCAGGATCCCACTCCGTACAGATCCAGGGATTCTGCATAGTTACCCTAACGGTGCAGGGGAGGGAGTTCAAAAACTACAAACTAAACGTCCTTCCCCAACTCTGTGCCCCCACCTTGCTGGGATTAGATTTCCAATGCAATCTACAGAGCCTTACGTTCAAATTCGGCGGCCCCATACCCCCACTCACTATCTGCGGCCTCGCAACCCTCAAGGTGCAACCCCCGTCCTTGTTTGCGAACCTCACCCCGGATTGCAAACCCGTCGCCACTAGGAGCAGACGGTACAGCGCCCAGGACCGGACCTTCATTCGGTCCGAAGTCCAGCGGCTACTAAAGGAGGGCATAATCCAGGCCAGCAATAGTCCCTGGAGAGCGCAGGTGGTAGTAGTGAAGACAGGGGAGAAACAAAGGATGGTCATTGACTATAGCCAGACCATCAACAGGTACACACAACTAGACGCGTAACCTCTCTCCCGCATATCCGACATGGTCAACCGGATTGCCCAATATAAAGTCTTCTCCACCGTGGACCTCAAGTCCGCCTACCATCAGCTCCCCATCCGCCCAAGTGACCGCAAGTATACAGCCTTCGAGGCAGACGGGCGATTATACCATTTCCTACGGGTCCCTTTTGGCGTCACAAACGGGGTCTCGGTCTCGGCCACCCTTAACCAAGCAGGCAGACCCGTGGCCTTTTTCTCCCGGACCCTCCACGCCTCAGAAATTCGCCACTCTTCAGTAGAAAAGGAAGCCCAAGCCATAGTGGAAGCTGTGCGACATTGGAGGCATTACCTGGCCGGCAGGAGATTCACTCTCCTCACTGACCAACGCTCGGTAGCCTTCATGTTCGATAATGCACTGCGGGGCAAAATCAAAAACGACAAGATCTTAAGGTGGAGGATCGAGCTCTCCACCTTCAAATATGAGATTTTGTATCGTCCCGGAAAGCTGAACGAGCCGTCCGATGCCCTATCCCGCGGCACATGTGCCAACGCACAAATTAACCGCCTCCAAACCCTCCACGAGGACCTCTGCCACCCGGGGGTCACTCGGTTTTACCACTTCATCAAGTCCCGCAATCTCCCATACTCTTTAGAGGAGGTCCGTACAGTCACAAGGGACTGCCACATCTGTGCGGAATGCAAGCTGCATTTTTTCAGGCCGGATGCAGCGCACCTGATTAAGGCTTCCCGCCCCTTTGAACGCCTCAGTCTCGATTTCAAAGGGCCCCTCCCCTCCACCGACCACAACGCATATTTTCTTAATGTGGTGGACGAATACTCCCGCTTCCCTTTTGCCATTCCCTGTTCTGACATGACCGCGGCCACAGTCATTAAGGCCCTGAACAGCATCTTCACACTGTTCGGTTACCCCGCATACGTCCACAGCGCCAGGGGGTCCTCTTTCATGAGTGACGAGCTGCGCCAGTTCCTGCTCAGCAAGGGCATAGCCTCAAGCAGGACGACCAGCTACAACCCCCGGGGGAACGAGCAAGTAGAGAGGGAGAACGGCACGGTCTGGAAGGCCGTCCTACTGGCCCTACGGTCACCTACGGACCTCCCAGTTTCACGGTGGCAGGAGGTCCTCCCGGACGCTCTCCACTCCATCCGGTCGTTATTATGTACGAGCACTAATCAAACGCCTCATGAGCATCTCCTTGTTTTCCCTAGGAGGTCCTCCTCTGGAACGTCGCTGCCGACCTGGCTGGCGGCCCCAGGACCCATCCTGCTCCGAAAGCATGTGCGGGCACATAAGGCGGACCCGTTGGCCGAAAGGGTTCACCTCCTCCACGCGAACCCCCAGTACGCCTACGTGGAGTACCCCGACGGCCGACAGGACACGGTCTCCCTGCGGGATCTGGCGCCCGCCGGCAACACGCACCCCCCCCCCGACACCATCAACCCAACCCCCTCCCTTCCTGCCACCGCCGCACCCCGCGACCGCCCCCTTCCCAGGAGGATCGGTTCCCCTCCCCTCAGCACCGACCAAGAATAAAGCCCAAGCTGAAACCGTAAGGCTCCTGGAGGCGACAACACCGGTACAAGCACCACCACCACCGGGGCCGAGGCGATCGACACGGACGACCAGACCACCCGACCGACTCGTGGCATCGATCTAAAACTAAATATGGACTTTTCACAAGAACATTTTGCTTTTCTTCCTATACCCTCTGTAAATAGTTGCAACAGGACAAAATTGTACAATACTGTATTGCCATGTCAATGTTTTTTTTCCTCCCAGGACCAGCCCTGTAAACCCTTACCACCATATGAAGCATCACCCCGCCGGGTTCATTTTTGACAAGGGGTGAATGTGGTAGTATGTATTGGGGGTCATGTGGGACTGGAAGCCCTAATGTCATTGGCTGACAGATCCCGGGTCCTGGTTGGCCGTTGACCTCTAGCTCCGCCCTGAAGGCGGAGTATAAGAAGCCGGAGTCTTCCCCCGCAGGCCAGTTTACTATCGAGCTGCGGGGGAACAGACACGCTTAATAAAGCCTCATCGACTTCACTCTATTCGTCTCACGGAGTCTTTGTGCGCTACACCTGTTTAAAGAGGGAGTCTCTCTGTCAGGGACACTGTTTAAAGAGGGAGTATCTCCGTCAGGGACCCTGTTTAAAGAGGGAGTCTCTCTGTCAGGGACACTGTTTAAAGAGGGAGGCCGAGATTCTCCAAAATCCCGGCTACGTGCTGATGCCGGCGTAAACCGCGGAGAGTTTCATGCCGGCGTCAACGGGTCTCTTGGCCCAGCGATTCAGTTACCCACAGGGGGCAAGCACGATGCCGGAGTGCTCCATGCAGCATCTGGCGCCGATACGCGGCCCTGCACTGCCGGCGCGGGTCCATGCATGCGCGCGCAGGCCGTTTCCGCGCCGGCGCTCGCATCATGACGTAGCGACACAGCGGGCTGGATCGTCCACCCGCCGATCGGTGCCCCTGATCACGGGTCTGGCAGTCGTGGAGGTCCGCCACCCCCGGAGTCTGATACCCCCGCCCCGACCCCCAGCAGGTCGGCCACCAGGGCCGCAGGTCCGAGCTGCCGCCGGGTGTCACCATATGTGAACCACACCGGCAGAACTCAGCGGGATCCCGGCCGATCAGCTGAAGAGAAACGTTGCGGGGGCCTATTTCAACAGCCCCCAACTGGTGCCGTGTTGACCGCGCGCGGGCGACTGCTGCTGCTTCTCTGGACGCCTGAGATCACGGCGTCGGAACGGCATGGCGGGAATTTTTGGCGTCACCGCCGATTCTCCGACCTGGCGTGAGCAAGGGAGAACCCCGGCCCCTGTTTAAAGAGGGAGTTGCTCCGCAAGGTGCCCTGTTTCAAGAGAGAGGCTCACCTTCAGGGACACTGTTTAAAGAGGGAACCTCTCCGTCAGGGACCCTGTTTAAAGAGGGAGTCTCTCCGTCAGGGACCCTGTTTAAAGAGGGAGTCTCTACGTCAGGGACCCTGTTTAAAGAGGGAGTCTCTTGGTCAGGGACACTGTTTAAAGAGGTTGTCTCTCCGTCAGGGACCCTGTTTAAAGAGGGAGTTTCTTAGTCAGGGACACTGTTTAAAGAGGGAGTCTCTCCGTCAGGGACCCTGTGACCCTGTTTAAAGAGGGAGTCTCTCCGTCAGGGACCCTGTTTAAAGAGGCAGTCTCTTGGTCAGGGACACTGTTTAAAGAGGTTGTCTCTCTGTCAGGGACCCTGTTTAAAGAGGGAGTCTCTCCGTCAGGGACCCTGTTTAAAGAGGGAGTCTCTTGGTCAGGGACACTGTTTAAAGAGGTTGTCTCTCCGTCACGGACCCTGTTTAAAGAGGGAGTCTCTCCATCAGGGACCCAGTTTAAAGAGGGAGTCTCTTGGTCAGGGACACTGTTTAAAGAGGTTGTCTCTCCATCAGGGACCATGTTTAAAGAGGGAGTTTCTTGGTCAGGGACACTGTTTAAAGAGGGAGTCTCTCCGTCAGGGACACTGTGACCCTGTTTAAAGAGGGTGTCTCTCCGTCAGGGACCCTGTTTAAAGAGGGAGTCTCTTGGTCAGGGACACTGTTTAAAGAGGTTGTCTCTCTGTCAGGGACCCTGTTTAAAGAGGGAGTCTCTCCGTCAGGGACCCTGTTTAAAGAGGGAGTCTCTTGGTCAGGGACACTGTTTAAAGAGGTTGTCTCTCTGTCAGGGACCCTGTTTAAAGAGGTAGTCTCACTGTCAGGGACCCTGTTTAAAGAGGGAGTCTCTCTGTCAGGGACCCTGTTTAAAGAGGGAGTCTCTCTGTCAGGGACCCTGTTTAAAGAGGGAGTCTCTTGGTCAGGGACACTGTTTAAAGAGGTTGTCTCTCTGTCAGGGACCATGTTTAAAGAGGAAGTCTCACTGTCAGGGACCCTGTTTAAAGAGGGAGTCTCTCTGTCAGGGACCCTGTTTAAAGAGGGAGTCTCTCTGTCAGGGATCCTGGGCGCGATTCTCCACTCCCACGCCGAAGTGGCCGTGCCGTCGTGAATGCCGTCGAGGTTTACGACGGCGTGAAACGGTCCCGATTTCGACCGATTCAGGGCCCGAAAATGGGCAAGATCGGGGCCGCGAGAACCTTAGGGGGGTGTGCCGCGAAGGCCTCGTCGTCACTGCGCGACGCCCGAATGACGCAGCGCTGCATCATAAATTGCGCGATCTGCGCACAGAGGACCCGGAGGAGAACAGAGGAGATGGCTGAGCCCCGAAGAGCCGCACCGAGGCTCCGGGACACGGACCTGGACACCTTGGTGGATGAGGTGGAGCGGAGAAGGGACACCCTCTGCCCAAGACGTGGGCAGCGCCAGCCATCCAGCGCGGTGAGGCGCGGCTGGCGGGAGGTGGGTACCGCAGTCAGTGCTGTGGGGCAGACCCCCCGGACGGGGAGCAGTGCCGCAAGAAGCTGCACGACCTCACCCGGGCTGCCAGGGTAAGTGCCATGAGGGTGCCCCCAGGCTCCCCCCCCAGCACGGGGGGGAGTGGGGTGGGGGTGGGGGTTGGGAGTTTTGGGGGGGACTGGGGCATCAGGGGCGATGTTGTGGGGGTCAGGGGGGTTTTGGGGGGGTCACGGTGCCCAACTATCTACTCGGCCCACATGAGCCCCGGGACCCCCCTGGAGCGAAGCCATGGCGTGCTGTCTCCTGAACCAGCAACAATGTTGTCTACATCTGCATGCCCTGATGATACCCGCCTAATGGTGATGCTCTATCCAACCGCCCCCCCCCCAGGACAAGACAGCGCACAACCAGCGGGAGCGCATGTGAAGGGGGTTCTCCGGTCCTGCACCCCCTAACTGTTCACGAGCAGAGGGCCCTGGACCTCGCTGGGGGATCCGCCACCCGGGAGGTCGCGCCATGCCAGGTCGGAGGCGCAGAAGCAAGTGAGAGAACCCTGCATGTCCTCCCCACCTCCAACCCGTCATCGCCCCCTTCACACTCTGGCCACTGCACCCCCGATCCCATCCCCCCCACACTCTGTCCACTGCACCCCCGATCCCATCCCCCCTCACACTGTGCACCCACCACCACCAAACACCCGGGCCACCGTGTCTAACGAACCCCAAATCTTTTATGTTCCCCAGGGCCATCCGCCGAACCTTCAGGGACGTCTCGTCCAGAAAGCAGCGCAACGCCGCCCACCGCAACTGCACCCAGGGACGCACGCCAGAGGTTGGCAGTTGGTCGGACAGGAGGGCAGACCTCACAGTCTGGGACACAGGACCGGGACGCTGAGACCACCGGGACAGACATTAGTCAGGGGCACAGGGTGGACAGTAATGCCGAAGCCCACATCACGGCCACACACCCGCTGGATCAAACTCAAGACGACATGGCCCGCATGGAGCTTGGGCCGGGCCATGAGGCGGACCAGTACACACCAGACTTCTGTACAGATGATGACCTCGAGCTTGCGGCACTGCTGTCTCCCACACCGTTCACCATCGCAGAGACACTCACCTCGGTTGGGCATATAAGTGATGAGGCTCCCGGGTCACTGTCTGGTGCGCACCCCACAGCCGAGCCGGTACAGCAGGTGGAGTTTGGAGCAGCCGAGGGGCTGGACGGTCGGAGGGCAGCCCAGGCCCAGCAACCAGCTGCCACCCAGACGGTTCCCGGGTTCCTGGATGTAATTGGCCCACCCGGACAACCGATGCGTGTGGACACCCAGGGACTGAGTAACGGAATGAGGGCCATCTTCCAGGACCTGCACACGCAGCTGGAGGAGTCTATCCGCGTCCAGGAGCAGGGAGTGGTGCCGCTCATCGCAGTCACCCAGGCCGACACTGCACGGGTGGCGTCCGCGGTGGAGGCAATGGGTGAAGGGGTTTTGGCCATAGGTCAGGTTCTGCAAGGCGTTGGGCTTACTGTGCACGCGTCATCCATGGCCCAGGAGCGGGCTGCCCTCTCACAGGTAGTCATGCGCCAGAGCCAACACGACTTGCCGCCGCTCTCCGGGCCCTGGCTGAGTCTCACCATGTCATGGCCCGGTCCCAGCAAGCGATGGCTCAGTCCCAGCAGTCGGTCGAGGAGAGCATTGACCGCCCGGCGCACGTGATGGATGGCGTCGCGCACTCACAGGTCGAGATCGCACAGTCCTTGGCAGGAATGTGGCACTCCCTGGGCCCCGTCTCGGCGAACATTCGGACCGTGGTCGATACCGCTGCAGGCCTCCAGGACTGGCAGCGCCAGGTGTCGGGGGTGCGTTGGGGCATGTCTCCGAGCGCATCTCCGTCCCACAGTGAGGCCCGGGGGCCACCGGGCTCCCCGAGGGAGGAGGAGGTTCTGGGGCCCGTCCCGGTAGCTTCACCAAGGGACGTCCCGGTACATTTGGCCTCCCCCCGTTCCGTCCCTGGCGCATCTGGTGGGGAGCGGGCAGGTCAGGGTGGCACCACGCCATCCAGCACGCCCGCAGAGCAGCCTGGCCCATCGAAGCCGGGCCGCCCCAGGAAACGTGTGCTGACGGGGAGCCATGTCGAAGGCCGTGATTCACAGCAGTCCACCTCCACTCCTGCTGTACCATCTGGGAACACACCTAGACGTAGTGGTAGGGCCCATAAGGCAAAGTCGTTAGACACGTAAGAAGTTCGCACGGGTGCAGGGCACAGTCTAGTTGTAGTGGGTACGGCACCTATGTTTACCACACGAATAAACAAACTGTTAAATCTGACTTGTAAGACTGTGTGCTATGTCCGGTGCCAGGGGGCTCGTGAGGGTGCCCGATTGGCGCAGTGGTATACGAGCCGTTCAAGGTCTGTTCCGGATGTGCTGACCCGCCCCCCCCCCCCCCCCCCCCATAATCGGACACCGTTGTCTTCGGTACACCGACGCCAGCCACCCCACGGGCATGTGGTGAAATATCCGTCACGAAGGCTGTGAGCACCGGAGTGCATGGTTCAGCTACAGCCATGAGTCAGACCTCGGCTGGTGAATCTGAGCACACAGCTCATCGCAGAGCGGGCTGTCATCATTCAACATGGCACTGTTCACACCCGCTTACCCAATCATCACTGATGTGGAATTGTTGCCGTGAACGCGGTGCGGGGGTGCGGGGGCGGGGGGGGGGTGGGGTTGGGGGGGGGGGAGGTGGTGGGCGCTGTGTGGTGCCCGTGTACAGGAGTGACGGTGCAAGTGGCAGTGTTCAGCGAATCCCACCCCCACAGTGCGTGAACCGTGCGGCCACCAACGCGTCGCGTGCCCGCTGTCCGCGGCGGTGCCGTCGCGCAGCCTCCTGGGCGTATCGAGCAGCCGGGCAGTGTCTGCGTCCTGCGCCCCTCCTCCCACCCTGATGTGCCCCATCATCCTCATCCTCCGCATCCTCCTCTTCCCCATCTCCCTCGTTTGCGTTGGCTCCGGTGCCGTCGGGTCCTCCCTCCGGCTCCTCCACCAGGTCATCTCCCCTCTGCATGGCAATGTTGTGCAGCGCACAGCAGACTACAACTATGCGACCGACGCTGTCGGGCCGGTACTGCAGGGCCCCTCCTGATCGGTCCAGGCATCTGAAGCGCATCTTCAGCAGCCCAAAGCACCGCTCCACCACACCCCTGGTTGCTGCATGTGCCTCGTTGTATAGGCTCTCCGCATTGGTGTGAGGCCTCCGTATTGGCGTCAGCAGCCATGACCTCAATGGATAGCCCTTGTCGCCCAGCAACCAGCCCCTCAACCAGGGGGGGGGGGGGGGGGGGGGGGGCATCCATCGAACATTGCGGGGATGAACGACTGTGCCAGAATGTAGGCGTCATGCACACTGCCGGGGTACATTGCACACACGTGCATGATCTTCATGTGGGGGTCGCACACCACCTGAATGTTCATGGAGTATGCGCCCTTCCTGTTCATGAACACGTCCCTGTTGTCTGCAGGTGGGCGCATGGGGACATGCACACCATCGATGACACCCTGGACCATCGGTATCCCAGCCACCTTGGCGAATCCACGTGCCCGTGCTTCCTGCTGTGCTCGGTCCTCGGGGAATTGAATGCACCTGTCCGCGATGGCGTACAGGGCGTCGGTGATGGCCCTGATGCACCTGTGGACCGATGCCTGTGATATCCCGGAGAGGTCCCCGCTCGGCGCCTGGAAGGAACCGGTGGCATAGAAGTTTAGGGCCACCGTCACCTTGACAAAGACTGGTATCGCATGTCCTCCTCCCATTCCACGTGGTGCGAGGTGCGCCACGAGCTGGCATATATGTGCGACCGTTTCCCTGCTGAACCGTAGTCTCCTCCTGCATGTGATGTCCGTTAGGGCCTCGAACGACATTCTGTCACGGTACACCCTCGGCCTTGCTGGATGCCTGTGGCGCCCTGGCACCACCATCAGTGGATCCTCCTGCTCCACCTGCTCCTCCTCCTCCTCCTGCTGCCCCCCCCCCCAAGCACTTCGTCTGCATTCCTCGCCGTCTGGCGGTCAATGTTCCCCTCGGCATCCCTCTGTACATTCGGGTCCTGAGCGCCTGCGGCCTGCGTGTCGACGACGGGCCACTCCGCGGCCATCCCCTCTGCTGCACCGGCGACCGCTGCATCTGCAGCCACTGTGGGCCGTCCGACTCTATGCTGCCGGATGGCAAACTCCAGAGCTGCGGCTCCAACCATGGCAGTGAACATCGCTGTCTGGTTGGCATACATGGTGACCTGCAGGAGGGTGGTGGGGGGCAGAGAAACGACATGTTACACGGAGGTTCTTCCACACCTCGCAGCCAGGTTGCATGGGATACCTGTGTGCCCCGGTGGCCTGGTCGCGCTGCAGACATGCAGCCAGCCTAACACCTGGTCACTGTCTGCGCCCAACGGTCAGTTCACACCGTACTGCTCACCAGTGTGCCACTCTCCTGTGCCCATCAGCCACACGCACCCTGCAGCCGTGGCCTCGTCACCGTCCTGCCATATCAGGGCGGCTGACCTGTGGCATCCGCGGATGGACGATACCATCCACACTCTCCCTCACCCCCCCTCCCACCTGCACTCCCTCCCTCACCCCCCTCACACCAGCACACTCTCCCTCATCCCCCCCCCACCTGCACACACTCCCTCATCCCCCCTCCCACCTGCACACTCTCCCTAACCCCCCTCCCACCTGCACGCCGCTCCCTCATCCCCCCCCCTCCCACCTGCACGCTCTCCCACCACCCCTCCCACCTGCACGCTCTCCCCCCCCCACCTGCACACTCTCCCGCACCCCCCCTCCCACCTGCACCCTCTCCCACCCCCCCTCCCACCTGCACACTCTCCCGCACCCCCCCCTCCCACCTGCACGCTCTCCCACCCACCTCTCCCACCTGCACCCTCGCCCACCCCCCCCCCCTCCCACCTGCTCGCTCTCCCACCCCCCCCACCACCCCACCTGCACACTCTCCCGCACCCCTCCTTCGGCCGCAGCCTTCTTGGGTAAGCCGACCCGGTCTCCAGACGATCGCGGGCCAGGCCACCGTGGGGGCACCCCCCGGAGCCAGATCGCCCCGCGCCCCCCCCCCCCAGGACCCCGTAGCCCCCCCGCGCCGCCGTGTCCCGCTGTCTCAAAGGTTTTTCAATCCTCGCCGGCTGGCGTGGGTTGACTGCGACGGAACGTCGGCCTATCGCGGACCGGAGAATCGCCGGGGGATTCCCGCCGACCGGCGCGATTCCCGCCCCCGCCGAATCTCCGGTGGCGGAGAATTCACGACACGGCGGGGGTGGGATTCACGCCTGCCCCCGGCGATTCTCCGACCCGGTGGGGGGGGGTCGTAGAATCGCGACCCCTGTTTAAAGAGGTAGTCTCACTGTCAGGGACACTGTTTAAAGAGGGAGTCTCTCCATCAGGGACCCTGTTTATAGAGGGAGTCTCTCTGTCAGGGACCCTGTTTAAAGAGGGAGTCTCTCTGTCAGGGATCCTGTTTAAAGAGGGAGTCCCTCTGTCAGGGACCCTGTTTAAAGAGGGAGTCTCTCTTTCAGTGACACTGTTTCAAGAGGGAGTCTCTCCATCAGGGACCCTGTTTAAAGAGGGAGTCTCTCCGTCAGGGACCCTGTTTAAAGAGGGAGTCTCTCCATCAGGGACCCTGTTTAAATATGGAGTCTCTCTGTCAGGGATCCTGTTTAAAGAGGGAGTCCCTCTGTCAGGGACCCTGTTTAAGGAGGGAGTCTCTCTGTCAGGGACCCGTTAAAAGAGGGAGTCTCACTTTCAGGGACCCTGTTTAAAGAGGGAGTCTCTCCATCAGTGACCCTGTTTAAAGAGGGAGTCTCTCTGTCAGGGACCCTGGTTAAAGAGGGAGTCCCTCTGTCAGGGACCCTGTTTAAAGAGGGAGTCTCACTGTCAGGGACCCCTCTGAAGGAGCACTTCCGAAAGAACCATATTGTTGTGAGTCTTCATTCATGGTAAAGGACGTGTGATTTGCACATTGACAGTGAACCTGTCTAGCAGCAGATGAGGAAGTTTTCTGTGTCGATCAGCATATTCTCACTAATTTTAGACTGCTCTCGTCAGAACCCACAGCCTGTTCCTGGCGGACAAAGCAGTTGCTGAAGTCACTGGCACATTTCCCCCTCGTCACAGTGTCGCCTGACCTCAGCATGTCTCCATTGACAATATTGCTGACCACTGAGGTCAAAAGACATGGGGGGGGGGGGGGAGAGGGTTGGGAATCAAGTGCTGAGGAAAATTGGGGAGGTTGAGCCGCTGCGAGAGATTTCGCAATGAGTGGTTACCATGTGGAAGGCATGGGGTGGGGGTGGGTGGGAAGAGTGGGGAGTAATTGGATGCATCTTTCAATGAGACAGCAGAGAGTCAATTGCCGCATGGCCTCTGACGTTTGGCAAATAGGAGTTGGTGCGGTCTATGATTGGGCAGAAGCTCCCATCAACAGTGGGTCCAATTTAACCCTCATGCTCAGGACGATTGGCGCTGAGAGAAATTCCCTTCCGTGTACTCAGCGTGAGGATCAATTGAGACTGCCTTCCAAAGGTTTTTCTGGGAAGCACAACGTTCATCTTTTCATTTTCATCCTTCCATGCTCTCTCTCTCGATTGGTTTACCTTCCCCTCTTACACAGGATTAGATCGGGTGTGTGACAGATATACAGGCTGTCCAGGCCAAAAAGTCTGTGCTGGAGTTTATGCTGCCCTATAGCCTCCTTCTAATAATAATCTTTATTGTCACAAGTAGGCTTACATTGACACTGCAATGAAGTTACTGTGAAAAGCCCCAGTCACCACATTCCAGCGCCTGTTTGGGTACACTGAGGGAGAATTCAGAATGTCCAATTCACCCAATTCACGTCTTTCGGGACTTGTGGGAGGAAACTGGAGCACTCGGAGGAAACCCACGCAAACACAGGGAGAACGTGCAGACTCCGCACAGTCAATGTCCCAAGCCGGGAAACAAACCTGGGACCCTGGCATTGTGAAGCAACAGTGCTAACCACTGTGCTACCGTGCCGATAACTCTGCCATCATGACCCACTACAGGGGCGTCATGGTGGCACAGTGATTAGCACTGCTGCCTCACAGCGTCAGGCCCCCAGGTTCAGTTCCGGCCTTGGGTGACTGTGTGGAGTTTGCACATTCTCCCTGTGTCTACGTGGGTTTCTTCTGGGTGCTCCGTTTTCATCGCACAGTCCAAAGATGTGGGCCAAGATTCTCCGAGCCCACGCCGGGTCAGAGAATCGCACGGGGGCGCGAGACTTCCTCCACGCCACCCCGCCGACGGGCTGTCGATTCTCTGGCGACCGGGGAATCGGCGTCAATCGCACACGCGTGGTCGTCGCGGCGCTGGTCGGGGCTGTTGAAAACGCCCCCCGGGGTGATTCTCTGCGCTCGACGGGCCGAGTTCCACCGAGTCCCGCCGGCGTGGTTTACATATGGTCCCACCCAGCGGGACCTCGGGGTTCTGGCTGCAGGGGCTGACCTGGTGGGGGGGGGGGGCAGGAGGATCCGACTCTGGGTGGGGGTCCACCACGGTGGCCAGGCCAGCGATCGGGAGCGACCGATCGGCAGGCGCGCTCATTCCCGGAAAGGCCTATGTTCCTCCGCGCAGGGCCCCTATGGGTCTCCACCATGTTGCACGGGTGCCGGCAATCACGCGCATGCGCCGGCGCGGAGACGGCCGTCGCGTGGACCCGTGCCTGCTGTGGCGTGCGTGCGCGGTCCCGTGCTGGCCGTGCAGGGCCGGCTTTCGGTGCCGAAGCAGCATACAGCACTCTGCTGTCGTTCTAGCCTCCGGGGAAGAAGAGAATTACTGGGCCTGGAGGCCTGTTGACGCCGGCGTCGCGCGCACCGGTTTTGACGCCGGCGTCAACACTTGGCCGGGATATTGGAGAATCCCGGCCGTGCAGTTTATGTGGGTTGGCCATGATTAATTGCGCCTTAGTGTCCAAAGATGTTCAAATTAGGTGGAATAGCCATGATCAATTGTTCCTTCGTGTCCAAAGATGAGCAGGTCAGGTGGATTAGCCATGATCAATTACTCCTTCGAGTTCAGGGATGTGCAGGGTAGGGGTGGTTGGCGCAGACTCGATGGGCTAAATGGCCTCATTCTGCACTGTAGGAATTTTACGATTCTATTCCCTTCGCCCTCACCTGCTTGTTTCGACTTGCCCTGAAGTACATCCCCAGTCGAATCCTGTCGCAGGTGGGGGTTCTGTTCCCCCATGGTCATCGTGAATGGCCAATGTGCGCTTGCGTGCAGAGAGGGCGAACGTTGCTGTGCGCGCTCTATCCATGGGAGAGGATGAGTGTTCAACGATGTAGCAGCTTAACGCAAGGGTCCAAATGGTGGGTTGTACAAAGTTTTGGGTGGTGAACCGCGATTTGGCGTGCATAGGCATTCCCACAGGTATATGGATTGGCCATTGGGAGGGGGGGAAACGAATGATGGGAGTTAAAGTCATGGGGTTTGTGGGGGTGAGGGGAGGGGATTTCCTGGCTGTTTCCACGAGCGGGATCTCTGTGAGAGGGCGAGACCTTGGGGCTGTGGTGGAGGGGGTGGAGGCTAAGAGAGAGAGAGAGAGAGCGAGAGACCCAGGGGAGACCTGGAGAGAGAGTAGGAGAATGGAGGGGGTGGGGAAGGTCTGGAGAGAGAACCCTGGGGGGGGGGTTGGTAAAGGTTTGCAAAGAGAGAGATACTGGGGGAAAAGACTGGAAAGAGAGAGAGCCACCCGGGTGGTAAGGTCTGGTG
This sequence comes from Scyliorhinus torazame, assembly GCF_047496885.1. Classification (NCBI taxonomy): domain Eukaryota; kingdom Metazoa; phylum Chordata; class Chondrichthyes; order Carcharhiniformes; family Scyliorhinidae; genus Scyliorhinus; species Scyliorhinus torazame. The sequence goes on from NC_092718.1 coordinate 86,723,959, forward strand.
AGAGAGAGAGAGACCCAGGGAGGAAGGTCTGGAGAGAGAGAGAGACTTGAGGGGAAGGTCTGGGGAGAGAGAGACCTGGGGTGGGTGGGGGGCTGGAGAGCGAGATAGAGAGAAATTAGTTCAAAAGAAATAAATTGACACATAACAATGTCAGGGCAGGTGTGTTGCGATTGCAAAACGTGGGAGCTCCTGGTCACCAATGTGACCCAGGGAAAACACATCAGCATGAAGTGCCTGCAGGTGGAGGAGATTCCGCTCAGAGTCATCGGGCTGGAGGCCGAGCTGCGGACACTGCGATCCATCCGGGAGGGGGAAAGTTACTGGAATGATGTGTACCAGGAGGCGATCACTCCTCCCAAGATAGAGTCTTCCAATTCTGTCAGTGGTCAGAGAGAGGATGGCATGACCGCGAGCGAGGTAAGTATGGTGATAGGGAAAGTGGGGGGGGGGGGGAATGGGGGAGGGGCGGAGGTGAGCCAGAAGGTAGAAGTGGATGAACCTCGGCCTTTGCAATTGTGCAACGGGTCTGTGGTTCCTGTGGCCTCCATGGATAAAATCAATAATTGTAGAGGGGTGAGTTAACTGGCCATGGTATAGGAAGCCATTTCAAGTTGCAGGGGGAGCACATAAGAATGTAGTGGGTGGTAGGGGATAGTACAGTGAAGGGGATTGACACAGTCCTCCATAGTGATGAGCGAGAGTCCAGACGGCTGTAGTGCCTAGTGCCAGGGTCCGGGACACCTGCTCTGAGCTGGAGAGGAACCTGCGGTGGGAAGGTGGGGGGAAGGATCTAGTTGTCGTGGTCTATGATAGGTACCGACAACGACATAGGTAGAAGAAGGAAAGATATTCCGCTTTGGGATTATGAGCAGCTGGAGGAAAAAGCGAAGAGCAGAACCTCAAAGGTCATAACATTTATTACCTGAGCCACCAGCTGATTGGCATGGGATTAATAAGATCCGGGATTGGAGGACAGGGCTGAAAGCTCGGTGTGGGTGAAACGGTTTTCGATTCATGGGACATTGACACCAGGAGTGGGGAAAGTGGGAGCTATGTCAGTGGGACTGTCCTCATTGTAACCTGCCGGGACCAATGTTCTGCTGAATCGGGGGAGGGGGCAAGTGGGGGAAGTTCTGATAAATTAAATGGAAAAGATGAGGCAAGAGAGCAAGGTAGGTCGGATCAGAGGGTGGCGCTGAAGGACAGAGTGGACCGACTTGAGTGGGCTGGCAGGACAGGCCAGAGGCTGAGAAAATAATTTTAAAGAAGGACAGGATTAAAGATTGTGGGTGGTATAGCCCCCCCCTCCGCCGCATACCCTGGGGGCTATACTTACCTCTGCACCCCCCCCCCCCCCCACCATGCTCTGGTGGCTATACTTACCTCTGCAACCCCTCCCTCCCATACTCAGGAGGCTATTCTGACCTCCGCGCACCCACCCCTCCATACCCTGGAGGCTATACTTACCTCTGCACCGCCCCCCCCCCCGCCCCATACCCCGCAGGGTATACTTACCTCCGCACACCCCAATCGGTGTCTCTCATTAATTGTATGGAAATGGGGCTTAAGTGGTGATAATTGGTTTCTTGCCACGCTACGGCGAGTTTCTGATTTCGCTTACGGCGCGGTTCTCGTTTTTGGCCTCTGCCTCTATTCATCGGCCTCGTTTCGCATGAGCGAGAGCGTAACGAGGCTGGAAGATCGCGCTCTAAGTGCAGACGCCATGACTGAATTGCGTGTGGTTCGCATTCCCACTGGAAGCGCTATTCAGGAAGCAAGTCAGGACATGTTAATGGGGCAACACTCTGTCGGCGCAAATTCCGAACAATTCCCGGCCCTGTGGCTTTTCTAACTGCTGGAGCCGGAGTTAGCGCCAAAGAGCCTGGCAGCTGGAGCTGTATATAAGCGCTCCACTTACCACACACTCACTGCAGCCACCAAGATGGCTCAGAGATGACCTGCCCCCCAAGGTCGGCAGTCTGCAGTGGACCCACAGTTCCATGGCAGTGAGGAGAGGAGGGACACCATCTTCTGCATGATGGGCCGCAGGCTCAAGCCTGCCCTCCTGAACACTGCCTGGGAGGCGGTGGCAGAGGCAGTAAACGCTGCCAGTCCTACCAGGAGGAGACAGCTGGTGATCTGCCCTGGTGAGGCCTGAGAGGAGCAGAGAACCAGGGAGGGTTCCGTAGGCCGCACTGCAGCCGTGCTCCGGTTGGGGTGAGCTTTGCTGATCCCTTCCTCTGCAATACGGCAGTGCTTCTGAGGAGCGCCAACACCCGATGGTCTTCTGCTTGAGCTTGGCCACCCCCACCCCCTTGTTCATACTGCTGGGGTATGAGGCAGTCCAGAGGGGCGGACTGGGACAGCCCCCAGATGACCAGCGGCCTTCTGAGCATTCAAAGGCCACAGGCAGCACTCAGCAATGTGAGCAGCCAGGAGGCTGTAGGAAGCACTGGAAGAGTGCATTTCCATGAATTGTCCAACCCGCAAATGAGATTAAAATCCATGCAAATGATGGTTTTGCATGGACCCGCCGGTGACGGGTGCAAACATTGATATCACCACCAACGAGGGACCAGAGCATGGTGTCAGAATCAGCCCAGGGTGGAAACATTGATATCACCGCCAGCGAGGGACCAGAGCATGGTGTCAGAATCAGCACGGGGCGGAAACATTGATATCACCGCCAGCGAGGGACCGGAGCTTGGTGTCAGAATCAGCGCGGGACGGAAACATTGATATCACCGCCAGCGAGGGACCAGAGCTTGGTGTCAGAATCAGCACGGGGTGGAAACATGGAGATCACCGCCAGCGAGGGACCAGAGCTTGGTGTCAGAATCAGCAGGGGGCGGAAACATTGAGATCACCGCCAGCGAGGGACCAGAGCTTGGTGTCAGAATCAGCGCGGGGCAGAAACATTGATATCACCGCCAGCGAGGGACCAGAGCATGGTGTCAGAATCAGCACGGGACGGAAACATTGATATCACCGCCAGCGAGGGACCAGAGCATGGTGTCAGAATCAGCACGGGACGGAAACATTGATGTCACCGCCAGCGAGGGACCAGAGCATGGTGTCAGAATCAGCACGGGGCGGAAACATTGATATCACCGCCAGCGAGGGACCAGAGCTTGGTGTCAAAATCAGCACGGGACGGAAACATTGAGATCACCGCCAGCGAGGGACCAGAGCATGGTGTCAGAATCAGCAGGGGGCGGAAACATTGAGATCACCGCCAGCGAGGGACCAGAGCATGGTGTCAGAATCAGCACGGGGCGGAAACATTGATATCACCGCCAGCGAGGGACCAGAGCATGGTGTTAGAATCAGCATGGGGTGGAAACATTGATATCAACGCCAGCGAGGGACCAGAGCATGGTGTTAGAATCAGCACGGGGCAGAAACATTGATATCACCGCCAGCGAGGGGCCAGAGCATGGTGTCAGAATCAGCACGGAGCGGAAACATTGATATCACCGCCAGCGAGGGACCAGAGCATGGTGTCAGAATCAGCACGGGGCGGAAACATTGATATCACCGCCAGCGAGGGACCAGAGCATGGTGTCAGAATCAGCACGGGGCGGAAACATTGAGATCACCGCCAGCGAGGGACCAGAGCATGGTGTCTGAATCAGCACGGGGCGGAAACATTGATATCACCGCCAGCGAGGGACCAGAGCATGGTGTCAGAATCAGCACGGGGCAGAAACATTGATATCACCGCCAGCGAGGGACCAGAGCATGGTGTCAGAATCAGCACGGGGCGGAAACATTGATATCACCGCCAGCGAGGGACCAGAGCTTGGTGTCAGAATCAGCACGGGGCGGAAACATTGAGATCACCGCCAGCGAGGGACCAGAGCATGGTGTCAGAATCAGCATGGGGCGGAAACATTGATATCACCGCCAGCGAGGGACCAGAGCTTGGTGTCAGAATCAGCACGGGGCGGAAACATTGATATCACCACCAGCGAGGGACAAGAGCATGGTGTCTGAATCAGCACGGGACGATAACATTGATATCATCGCCAGCGAGGGACCAGAGCATGGTGTCAGAATCAGCGCGGGACGGAAACATTGATATCACCGCCAGCGAGGGACCAGAGCATGGTGTCAGAATCAGCACGGGGTGGAAACATTGATATCACCGCCAGCGAGAGACCCGAGCACGGTGTCTGAATCAGCACCGGACGATAACATTGATATCACCATCAGCGAGACACCAGAGCATGGTGTCAGAATGAGCACGACACGGAAACATTGATATCACCGCCAGCGAGGGACCAGAGCATGGTGTCAGAATGAGCACGGAGCGGAAACATTGATATCACCGCCAGCGAGACACCAGAGCATGGTGTCTGAATCAGCACCGGACGATAACATTGATATCAGCACCAGCGAGACACCAGAGCATGGTGTCAGAATCAGCACGGGACGGAAACATTGATATCACCACCAGCGAGGGACAAGAGCATGGTGGCAGAATCAGCACGGGACGGAAACATTGATATCATCGCCAGCGAGGGACCAGAGCATGGTGTCAGAATCAGCACGGGACGGAAACATTGATATCACCACCAACGAGGGACCAGAGCATGGTGTCAGAATCAGCACGGGACGGAAACATTGATATCACCACCAGCGAGGGACAAGAGCATGGTGGCAGAATCAGCACGGGGTGGAAACATTGATATCACCACCAGCGAGGGACAAGAGCATGGTGTCAAAATCAGCAGGGGACCGAAACATTGATATCACCGCCAGCGAGGGACCAGAGCATGGTGTCTGAATCAGCATGGGACGATAACATTGATATCACCGCCAGCGAGGGACAAGAGCATGGTGTCAGAATCTGCACGGGACGGAAACATTGATATCACCACCAGCGAGACACCAGAGCATGGTGTCAGAATCAGCACGAGACAGAAACATTGATATCACCACCAGCGAGACACCAGAGCATGGTGTCAGAATCAGCACGGGGCGGAAACATTGATATCACCGCCAGCGAGGGACCAGAGCATGGTGTCAGAATCAGCACGGGGTGGGAACATTGATATCACCGACAGCGAGGGACAAGAGCATGGTGTTAGAATTAGCACCGGACGGAAACATTGATGTCACCGCCAGCGAGGGACCAGAGCATGGTGTCAGAATAGCACGGGGTGGAAACATTGATATCACCGCCAGCGAGGGACCAGAGCATGGTGTCAGAATCAGCGCGGGACGGAAACATTGATGTCACCGCCAGCGAGGGACCAGAGCATGGTGTCAGAAACAGCGCGGGACGGAAACATTGATATCACCACCAGCGAGAGACCAGAGCATGGTGTCAGAATCAGCACGGGACGGAAACATTGATATCACCGCCAGCGAGGGACCAGAGCATGGTGTTAGAATTAGCACCGGACGGAAACATTGATGTCACCGCCAGCGAGGGACCAGAGCATGGTGTTAGAATCAGCGCGGGACGGAAACATTGATGTCACCGCCAGCGAGGGACCAGAGCATGGTGTCAGAAACAGCGCGGGACGGAAACATTGATATCACCGCCAGCGAGGGACCAGAGCATGGTGTCAGAATCAGCACGGGACGATAACATTGATATCACCGCCAGCGAGGGACCAGAGCATGGTGTCAGAATCAGCACGGGACGGAAACATTGATATCACCGCCAGCGAGAGACAGAGCATGGTGTCAGAATCAGCACGGGACGGAAACATTGATATCACCGCCAGCGAGGGACCAGAGCATGGTGTCAGAAACAGCGCGGGACGGAAACATTGATATCACCACCAGCGAGAGACCAGAGCATGCATGGTGTCAGAAACAGCGCCGGACGGAAACATTGATATCACCGCCAGCGAGGGACCAGAGCATGGTGTCAGAATCAACACGGGACAATAACATTGATATCACCGCCAGCGAGGGACCACAACATGGTTTCAGAATGAGCGTGGGACGCAAAACTGAATTTTTTACTTTTCACGCAATTCTCCTTCCAATCGCAATTCTCACTTCCGGCACCCTGAAGGAAGAATCCAGTCCCAGACAATTCTAGATCTTGTCGGCTGGAATTCTCCGGCCATTCGATTGCGTTGGGATTCTCTGCTCTTCACCAGCAGCGCACCCCCATCCACAGGTTTCCCGGTGGCGCGGCTTCAATGGGAATTCCCATATACAGCATCGGGAGCAGAGAATCTCGCCGCCAGTGAATGGCGCGCTTCCGGGAAACAAGCAGCTGGGAGACTGGAGAATCCCACATGTAATGCACAAGGAGACATAACTGATTAATGACCTCCTAGTAAAGGAGCCCCTAAGTAGCCGTGATCATAACATTTTTTGGAAAAGGTTTTTATTGGGCAGCACATATGCGCAGTGGTTAGCACTGCTGCCTCACGATGCCAAGGTCCCAGGTTCGATCCCGGCTCTGGGTCACTGTCTGTGTGGAGTTTGAACATTCTCCCTGTGTTTCTGTGGGGTTTCGCCCCCACGACCCAGGTGGATTGGCCACGCTAAATTGCCCCTTAATTGGAAAAAATTAATTGGGTACTCTAAATTTATAAAATAAGATTAAAAAATTAAATGTATTTATTGAGGATTTTTCATAAAATACAGAACAAAGGTAAGCGTGACATACATTGAAAACAAAAGAAAAATAAAGAGAAATATATATACATTGGTCGTCTTCTGTTATTTATATCGGTCGTCTTTTGTTATTTATATCGGTTTCAGCTTCTTGTTTTTTGTTTTCCAACAGGTGTTTAATCCTAGTTGGGTGCCCTGCTCCCCCCCCCACCTTTCTTCTTGACCCTCCTACCCTCTGGCCATCTGGTGTGCCTTCTTCCCTCGTCAGCTCTTATATCCAGTTCCTGTTGGGTTGGCGTGAAGTCATGTATTTTGTTTATTTTCTGTGCATGGTTGGGCTCCATGCCTCTCTATTTCTCCTCCCCACCTTTCATTGTTATACCATGGCTACCTTCTCCCTTCCTTTGGCTTACTGCCTGTGGCTAAAATCAGTTCTTGAAACTGGTTGAATGGCCCCCATGTTTTGACCCCCGGATAGCAAATTTAATTTCTTCCATTAGGAGAGATTCTGAGAGGTCGAACAGCCAGTCTGCAGATTTGGGTGATGCTGCTGACCGCCAGCCGAGCAGGACTCTCCGGCGGGCGATTAAAGAGGCAAAGGCAAGGTGTCGGCCCTGCTCCCCATGAAGAGATCTGGCTGTTCTGAGACCCCGATGACTGCCACTCTTGGGCAAGATTCACCCTCATCTCCACTACCTTGGACATTGCCTCAACAAAGGCTGTCCAAAACCCAGCAGGTCTGGGGCAAGACCCGAACATGTGAGCGTTGTTGGCCGGGCCTCCTTGGGCACCGTTCGCACTTGTCCTCCACCTCCGGGAAGAACCTGCTCATTCCAAAACCCAACAAGCCTGGAGCAAGACCAGAACATGTGAGCGTTGTTGGCCAGATCTCCTTGGCACCGTTCGCCCTTGTCCTCCACCTTTGGGAAGAACCTGCTCATTCGGTTTCTAGTTAAGTGGGCTTTGTGTACCACTTTCAGCTGCGTTAGGCTGAGCTTTGTGCATGTGGAGGTGGAGTTGACCCTGTGCAGTGCTTCGCTCCAGAATACCCACGCTATTTCAAACCCCAAGTCCTTTTCCCATTTTTCTCTTGTCTCGTCCAGTTGTGTGTTAGCCCTCCCCAGTAGTCGCCCATACATGTCGCCGCAATTCGCTTTGCCTCGGATATCCGCGTCCAGTAGGTCCTCCAACAATGGTTGTTGTGGTGGTTGTGGGTATGTCCTAGTTTCCCAACATAAGAGGTTTTTGACCTGCATGTATCTTAGTTTGTTCTCCCCTGTCAGCTGGAACTTCTCTATTAGTTCCTCGAGCGCTGTCAATCTGTTGTCTGTGCAGTTCCTAACTGTCACTGTCCCCCCCCCCCCCCCCGCCATCCTGCCTCCTCCTTTGTCCATTGTCGCGGGCGTGAACTGTGGTTGTTGCAGATGGGGGCTTTATCGGACATCTCGGTTAGCCTAAAATACTGTCACAGCTGGTTCTATGACCAGAGTGTTGCGATCACCACTGGGCTCGTTGACTATTTATTCGGTACGAAGTCTTACAACACCAGGTTAAAGTCCAACAGGTTTGGTTTGATGTCACTAGCTTTCGGAGCGCTGCACCAGGCAGGAATGTTCCCTTCCAGTCGGGGAACACTTCAGCAGTCAAGGGCATTCAGCCTCTGATCTCCGGGTAAGCGTTCTCCAAGGCGGCCTTCAGGACGCGCGACAACGCAGAATCGCCGAGCAGAAACTTATAGCCAAGTTCCGCACACATGAGTGCGGCCTCAACCGGGATCTGGGATTCATGTCGCATTACATTCATCCCCCACCATCTGGCCTGCAAAATCCTACCAACTGTCCTGGCTTGACACAATTCACACCTCTTTAACCTGAGGTTACCCCATCTCTGGATCTGTAAAGATTTAATCACCTGCTAATGGTCGCATTCCAACATTGTTTGGCATCTTTGAATTTGTCTATATATATATGTTTCTGGAACATACCTCTTCATTCACCTGAGGAAGGAGCAGCGCTCCGAAAGCTAGTGACATCGAAACAAACCTGTTGGACTTTAACCTGGTGTTGTAAGACTTCGTACTGTGCTCACCCCAGTCCAACGGCGGCATCTCCACATCATATTTATTCGGTGTGGATGGAAGTGCTGCCGTGGCCAGGGCCCGGAGGAAGGTACCTCTGCAGGAGCCCTCCTCCATAAGCACCTGCTCAGCTTCTGGCTCTTTTATCCATCCCTTTACCCTCTCTGCGGTTGTCGCCCAGTGGTGATATTGCAGGTTTGGGAGGGGTAGGCCCCTCATGGACCTCGCTGTCTGCAGTACCCTTTTTGGGATCCTTGCGTTCTTCCCCCTCCCCCCACACACACATACAACACAAAAGCTATGATCAGTTTTTCTAATGAGTTGAAGAAGGCCTTGGGTATGTAGATCATAATAGATCTGAACGAAGAGGAACCTAGGCATACGTTCATCTTGGTCGCCTGCACTCTTCCTGCCAGGGAGAGTGGGAATGTGTCCCACATCTGCCGATCCTTTTTTACTTCCTGCACCAGGCTGGTCAGGTTCCATTCGTGGATCTCTGTCCAGTCATGAGCGATTTGGATCCCAGGTAGCGGAATTTGTGTTGGGCCTGTTTAAATGGCAGTGCCTATAGCTCTGCCCTTCCCCCTTGCGGGTTCACTGGGAAGATCTCACTTTTGCCCAGGTTGAGTTTGTAGCCCAAACTCTTGGAGAAGGCTCCAAACTCTCTCAAGAGCATCATGATTCCTTCCATGCTGCTTTGTGGGCCCAGATGTGGAGGAGCAGGTCATCTGCATAGAGTGAGACTGTGCTTTCTGTCTCCTCTTTGGATCCCCTTCCAATTCTTTGCTGCCTTCAGTGCAATCGCCAGTGATTCGAACCCTGCTCCATGCCCGAACTGCTCCAGTACCTCTATGAGATACTTCCATTCGACTCAGTTGAAGGCCTTCTCTGCACCTAGGGAGATGATCACCTCTGGTGTTCTCTCCCCGGATGGGGTCATGATCACATTTAGCAGGCGCTTGTTGTTTGATGTTCGCTGTCTGCCCTTATCAAAGCCCGTTTGGTCTTCTGCTACCACTTCTGGTACGCATTCCTCCAGTCTTTTGGCTAGGATTTTGGCCAGTATTTTCACGTCTGCATGTAAGACCCGCATTCTGTTGGGTTTTTGTCTTTTTTAGGTATCAGCAAGATTGAGGCTTGCGCTAGCGTAGGCGGCAGTGTGCCCCTCACCAGTGAATCTGTGAACATCTCCCGCAGGTGTGGGGCCAGTGCAGTTGCAACATTTTTGTCAAAGTCTGTCGGGAATCCGTCTGGTCCCAGTGCCTTCCCCACCTGCATGGAGTTGATGCTCTCCATGATCTCTCCCAGTTCTAGCGGCGCTTCCAGCCCCACATTTCCTAGTCCCATGCTGGCATGTCCAGTCCATCGAGGAAGTGCTTCATCCTCAAGTCCCCTGCTGGGGCCTCGGAGGTGTACAGCCCCAGGTAGAAGGTCTTGAATTCTTTGTCGACATTTCTGGCTCCGTTACTAGGTTGCATTTGTTGTCCCTAATCTGAGCTATTTCCCTCTTGACTGTCTGCTTTCTCAGCTGGTGAGCCAGCAGGTGGCTCGGCTTGTCTCCGTGCTTAGAACATAGAACATAGAACATTACAGCGCAGTACAGGCCCTTCGGCCCTCGAGGTTGCACCGACCTGTGAAACCACTCTAAAACCCATCTACTTCCCTTATCGTCCATGTGTCTATCCAATGACCATTTGAATGCCCTTAGTGTTGGCGAGTCCACTACTGTTGCAGGCAGGGCATTCCACGCCCTTACTACTCTCTGAGTAAAGAACCTACCTCTGACATCTGTCTTATATCTATCTCGCCTCAATTTAAAGCTATGTCCCCTCATGCTAGACATCACCATCCGAGGAAGAAGGCTCTCACTGTCCACCCTATCCAATCCTCTGATCATCTTGTATGCCTCAATTAAGTCACTTCTTAACATTCTTCTCTCTAACGAAAACAGCCTCAAGTCCCTCAGCCTTTCCTCATAAGATCTTCCCTCCATACCAGGCAACATTCTGGTAAATCTCCTCTGCACCCTCTCCAATGCTTCCACATCCTTCCTATAATGCGGCGACCAGAATTGCACGCAATACTCCAAATGCGGCCGCACCAGAGTTTTGTACAGCTGCAACATGACCTCATGGCTCCGAAACTCAATCCGTCGACCAATAAAAGCTAACACATCGTACGCCTTCTTAACAACCCTCTCAACCTGGGTGGCAACTTTCAGGGATCTATGTACATGGACACCGAGATCTCTCTGCTCATCCACACTGCCAAGAATCTTAAACATTAGCCCAGACTCTGTCTTCCTGTTATTCCTTCCAAACTGAATCACCTAACACTTTTCTCCATTAAACTCCATTTGCACCTCTCAGCCCAGCGCTGCAGCTTATCTATGTCCCTCTGTAACTTGTAACATCCTTCCGCACTGTCCACAACTCCACCGACTTTAGTTTTCATCTGCAAATTTACTCACCCATCCTTCTACGCCCCCCTCCAGGTCATTTATAAAAATGACAAACAGCAGTGGCCCCAAAACAGATCCCTGTGGTACACCACTAGTAACAGGACTCCAGTCTGAACATTTCCCATCAACCACCACCCTTTGTCTTCTTCCAGCTAGCCAATTTCTGATCCAAACTGCTAAATCACCCTGAATTCCATGCATCCGTATTTTCTGCAGTAGCCTACCGTGGGGAACCTTATCAAACGCTTTACTGAAATCCATATGCAACACATCAACTGCTTTACCCTCATCCACCTGTTTGGTCACCTTCTCAAAGAACTCAATAAGGTTTGTGAGGCACGACCTACCCTTCACAAAACTGTGTTGACTATCTCTAATCAAATTATTCCTTTCCAGATGATTATACATCCTATCTCTTATAAACCTTTCCAAGATTTTGCCCACAACATAAGTAAGGCTCACTGGTCTATAGTTACCGGGGTTGTCTCTACTCCCCTTCTTGAACAAGGGGACAACATTTGCTATCCTCCAGTCTTCTGGCACTGTTCCTGTAGACAAAGGTGACTTAAAGATCAAAGCCAAAGGCTCAGCAATCTCCTCCCTAGCTTCCCAGAGAATCCTAGGATAAATCCCATCTGGCCCATGGGACTTATCTATTTTCACACTTTCCAGAATTGCTAACACCTCCTCCTTATGAACCTCAAGCCCTTCTAGTCTAGTAGCCTGAATCTCAGTATTCTCCTCGACAACATTGTCTTTTTCCTGTGTGAATACTGATGAAAAATATTCATTTAGCACCTCTCCTATCTCCTCGGACTCCAAGCACAACTTCCCATTACTGTCCTTGACTGGTCCTATTCTTACCCTAGTCATTTGTTTATTCTTGACATATCTATAGAAAGCTTTAGGGTTGTCCTTGATCCTACCTGCCAAAGACTTCTCACGTCCCCTCCTGGCTCTTCTTAGCTCTCTCTTTAGGTCCTTCCTAGCTAACTTGTAACTCTCGAGTGCCCTAACTGAACCTTCATGTCTCATCTTTACATAAGCCTCCTTCTTCCTCTTGACAAGTGTTTCGACTGCTTTAGTAAACCACGGTTCCCTTGCTCGACCACTTCCTCCCTGCCTGACAGGTACATACTTATCAAGGACACGCAGTAGCTGTTCCATGAACAAGCTCCACATTTCCATTGTGCCCATCCCCTGCAGTTTTCCTCTCCATCCGATGCATCTTAAGTCATGCCTCATCGCACCATAATTGCCTTTCCCCCAGATATAACTCTTGCCCTGCGGTATATACCTATCCCTTTCCATCACAGAAGTAAACATAATCGAATTGTGGTCACTATCACCAAAGTGCTCACCTACCTCCAAATCTAACACCTGTCCTGGTTCATTATCCAGTACCAAATCCAATATGGCCTCGTCTCTCGTTGGCCTATCTACATACTGTGTCAGGAAACCCTCCTGCACACATTGGACAAAAACGGACCCATCTAAAGTACTCGATCTATAGAGTTTCCAGTCAATATTTGGAAAGTTAAAGTCCCCCATAACAACTACCCTGTTGCTTTCGCTTCTATCCAGAATCATCTTTGCAATCCTTTCCTCTAAATCTCTGGAACTTTTCGGAGGCCTATAGAAAATCCCTAACAGGGTGACCTCTCCTTTCCTGTTTCTAACCGCAGCCCATACCACCTCAGTAGACGAGTCCTCATCAAACGTCCTTTCTGCCACCGTAATACTGTCCTTAACTAACAATGCCACCCCTCCCCCTCTTTTACCACCTTCCCTGAGCTTACTGAAATATCTAAATCCCGGCACCTGCAACAACCATTCCTGTCCCTGCTTTATCCTTGTCTCCGATATGGCCACAACATCGAAGTCCCAGGTACCAACCCATGCTGCAAGTTCACCCACCTTATTCCGGATGCTCCTGGCATTGAAGAAGACACACTTTAAACCACCTTCCTGCCTGCCGGTACACTCCTGCAACTTTGAAACCTTACTCATGACCTCACTACTCTCAACCTCCTGTATACTGGAGCTACAATTCAGGTTCCCAAGACCCTGCTGAACTAGTTTAAACCCTCCCGAAGAACATTAGCAAATTTCCCCCTCTCCCCCCCCCCAGGATATTGGTACCCCTCTGGTCCAGGTGTAGACCATCCCGTTTGTAGAGGTCCCACCGACCCCAGAATGAGCCCCAATTATCCAGAAATCTGAAACCCTCCCTCCTGCACCATCCCTGTAGCCACGTGTTCAACTCCTCTCTCTCCCTATTCCTCGTCTCGCTACCACGTGGCACGGGTAACAACCCAGAGATAATAACTCTGTTTGTCCCAGATCGAAGTTTCCACCCTAGCTCCCTGAATTCCTGCCTTACATCCCTAGCCCTTTTCCTACCTATGTCGTTGGTACCTATGTGGGCCACGACTTGGGGCTGCTCCCCCTCCCCCTTAAGGATCCCGAAAACACGATCCGAGACATCACATACCCTGGCACCTGGGAGGCAACACACCAACCGCGAGTCTCTCTCGTTCCCACAGAATCTTCTATCTATCCCCCTAACTATGCAGTCTCCAATGACTAATGCTCTACTCCTCTCCCCCCTTCCCTTCTGAGCAACAGGGACAGACTCTGTGCCAGAGAACTGTACCCCATGGCTTACCCCTGGTAAGTCGTCTGCCCCAACAGTTTCCAAAGCAGTATACTTGTTACTAAGGGGAACAAGTTACAAGGACCACGTGCCTGGCGGAGCTGGTGCACTGCTTTCCTCGTGGAGAGCAGGTCAAAGCCCATTTGTAGCTTTTTCCTCGCCGCCAGGAGCTCTACAGTCGGGTCCTTGGAGTATTGCCGGTCCACTTCCAGTATGGAGTCGCCTTGCAGTTGCCTAGCCACCCTCTGTTCCCTATGTCCAGTGATCCGTGGTGTAGAGAGAGGGGGAGCTCAGCCAGGGTTCCTGTTCCTGATCATTGTCCAATGATCCCAGGGTTAGAGAGAGAAGGGAAATCAGCCTTAGTTCCTGCTCATGATCATTGTCCAATGAATGCTGGTTTAGAGAGAGTTTAAAGGGTAACCAAGAGGGTAGATGAGGACAGTTCAGTCGATGTTGTCTACATGGACTTTAGCAAGGCCTTTGACAAGGTACCGCATAGTAGGTTGTTGCATAAGGCTAAATCTCATGGGATTCAGGGTGATGTAGCCAATTGGATACAAAATTGGCTTGACAACAGAAGACAAAGGGTGGTTGTGGAGGGTTGTTTTTCAAACTGGAGGCCTGTGACCAGCGGTGTGCCTCAGGGATCAGCGCTGGGTCCACTGTTATTTGTTGTAATGATTTGGATGAGAATTTAGGAGGCATGGTTAGTAAGTTTGCAGATGACAGCAAGATTGTTGGCATTGTGGATAGTTAAGAAGGTTATATAAGATTGCAACAGGATCTTGACCAATTGGGCCAGTGGGCCGATGAATGGCTGATGGAGTTTAATTTGGATAAATGTGAGGTGATGCATTTTGGTAGATCAAATCAGGGCAGGACCTACTCAGTTAATGGTAGAGAGTTGGGGAGAGTTACAGAACAAAGAGATCTAGGGGTACAGGTTCATAGCTCCTTGAAGGTGGAGTCGCAGGTGGAGAAAGCATTCGGCATGCTTGGTTTCATTAGTCAGAACATTGAATACAGGAGTTGGGACATCTGGATGAAGTTGTACAAGACATTAGTAAGGCCACACTAGGAATACTGTGTACAGTTCTGGTCACCCTATTATAGAAAGGATATTATTAAACTAGAAAGAGTACAGAAAACATTAACTAAGATGCTACCTGGACTCGATGGTTTGAGTTATAAGGAGAGGCTGGATAGACAGAAACTTTTTTCCCTGCAGTGTAGGAGGCTTATGCGTGATCTTCATAGAGGTATTCATAGAATTTACAGTGCAGAAGGAGGCCATTCGGCCCATCAGTCTGCACTGGCCCTTGGAAAGAGCCCTCCACTTAAGCCCACATTTCCAATCTATCCCCGTAACCCAGTAACCCCACCTACCTTTTTAGACATGAAGGGCAATTTAGCATAGCCAATCCACCTAACCTGCACATCTTTGGACTGTGGGAGGAAATCTGAGCACCCGGAGGAAACCCACGCACACACGGGGAGAACGTGCAGACTCCGCACAGACAGTGACCCAAGCCGGGAATCGAACCTGGGACCCTGGAGCTGTGAAACAAGTGTGCTAACCACTGTGCTACCATGCTGCCCTCTTATAGAGGTTTATAAAATAATGAGGGGCATAGATAAGGTAGATCAACAGCTTTTTTTCCAAAGGTAGGGGAGTCTAAAACTAGAGGGCAGAGGTTAAAGGTGAAAGGAGGAGATATAAAAGGGTCTAGAGGGGCAATATTTTCACACAGAGGGTGGTGAGTGCCTGGAACAAGCTGCAAGAGGCAGGAGTAGAGGCGGGTACAAATGTGTCTTTTAATAAACATTTCAACAGTTATATGGGAAAGATGGGTACAGAGGGATATGGGCTAAATGTGGGCAATTGGGACTAACTTTTTTTTTGAAATATATTTTATTGAAAATTTTTCGATCACAATTTTTTCCCTTTACACATCAAACATAAAAAAAATTTTTTTAACAGTACATGTAACATAATAACCACAGTCTAATAAAAAGTAACTAACGAACATGGTAAACTAATCAATTAACATAAAATAAAACTTTCCCCTCCCCTCCCCCCCCCCCCGCCCCCCGCCCCCCCCCTTGCCCCCTCCCCCCCCCCCTCCACCCTGGGTTGCTGCTGCTGGTCATCTATCTTCCCTCTAACGTTCCGCTAGGTAGTCGAGGAATGGCTGCCACCGCCTCGTGAACCCTTGAGCCGATCCTCTCAGCGCAAACTTCATCTGCTCCAGTTTTATGAACCCCGCCATATCGTTTATCCAGGCCTCCAGTCCGGGGGGTTTCGCTTCCTTCCACATGAGTAAAATCCTACGCCGGGCTACTAGGGACGCGAAGGCCTCGACATTGGCCTCTTTCGCCTCCTGCACTCCCGGCTCATCCACAACTCCAAATAAAGCTAACCCCCAGTCTGGTTTGACCCGGACCTTCACCACCTTCAAAATCACTCCCATCACTCCCCTCCAATACCCCTCCAGTGCCGGGCACAACCAAAACATATGTGTGTGGTTTGCCGGGCTTCCGCCGCACCTCCCACACTTGTCCTCCACTCCGAAGAACCTGCTCAACCCTTCTCCCGTTATGTGTGCTCTATGTAGCACCTTAAATTGAATCAGGCTAAGCCTGGCGCACGAGGAAGAGGAATTTACCCTGCTTAGGGCATCAGCCCACATACCCTCCTCTATCTCCTCCCCGAGCTCTTCTTCCCACTTTCCTTTTAGTTCGCCCACCAGCTCCTCCCCCTCTTCTCTCATCTCTCGGTATATCTCTGACACCTTGCCCTTCCCGACCCACACCCCCGAGAGCATTCTATCCTGGATCCCCTGTGTCGGGAGCAATGGAAATTCCCTCACCTGTTGTCTTGTGAACGCCCTCACCTGCATATATCTAAAGAAGTTTCCCCGGGGCAGCTTATACTTTTCCTCCAACGCTCCCAAGCTCGCAAACGTCCTGTCTATAAATAAATCTCCCACCCTCCTAATTCCCAACTGGTGCCAGCTCTGGAATCCTCCATCCATCCTCCCTGGGGCAAACCTATGGTTGTTCCTGATTGGGGACCCCACCAGGGCTCCCAGCACACCTCTCTGTCGTCTCCATTGTCCCCAGATATTTAATGTTGCCGCCACCACTGGGTTCGTGGTAAATTTGTTTGGTGAGAACGGTAGTGGCGCCGTCACCAGCGCCTCTAGACTCGTCCTTTTACAGGACTTTCTCTCCAGTCTTTTCCACGCCGCTCCCTCTCCCTCTATCATCCATTTACGGATCATCGCCACATTGGCGGCCCAATAGTAGTCGCCCAAATTCGGCAGCGCCAGTCCCCCTCTGTCTCTGCTACGTTGTAAGAACCCCCTCCTTACCCTCGTGACTTTCCCTGCCCACACGAAGCTCGTGATGCTCCTGTCTGTTTTTTTAAAGAAGGCCTTAGTATTCAGTATAGGGAGACATTGGAATACAAATAGGAACCTCGGGAGGACCATCATCTTAATTGCCTGCACTCTGCCCGCCAATGACAGTGGCTGCATGTCCCACCTCTTGAAGTCCTCTTCCATTTGTTCTACCAATCGTGTCAGATTAAGTCTGTGCAAGGTTCCCCAGCTCCTGGCTATCTGAATCCCCAGGTATCGGAAGTTTCTTTCCACTTTCCTTAGAGGCAGGCCATCTATCCCTCTACTCTGGTCCCCAGGGTGTATCACGTTAAGCCTATATCCCGAGAAATCTCCGAACTCCCTCAATATCTGCATGACCTCTGTCATCCCCCCCACTGGGTCCGTCACATACAACAGTAGGTCATCCGCGTAGAGTGACACTTGGTGTTCTTCTCCCCCTCTAATCACCCCTCTCCATTTCCTGGAGTCTCTCAGCGCCATGGTCAGTGGTTCAATTGCCAACGCGAACAGTAATGGAGATAGCGGGCATCCCTGTCTTGTTCCCCTGTATAGTCGGAAATACTCCGATCTTTGCCGACCCGTGACCACACTTGCCGTTGGGGCCCCATAAAGGAGTTTGACCCAGCTAATAAACCCGTTCCCGAACCCGAACCTCCTTAGCACCTCCCATAGGTACTCCCACTCCACCCTGTCAAATGCCTTCTCTGCATCCATTGCCGCGGCTATCTCTGCCTCCCCCTCTACTGGGGGCATCATTATCACCCCTAATAGCCGTCGCACGTTGACATTTAGTTGTCTCCCCTTTACGAATCCTGTCTGGTCTTCGTGCACCACCCCCGGGACACAGTCCTCTATCCTCGATGCCAGCACCTTTGCTAGCAATTTGGCGTCCACATTTAATAGTGAAATAGGCCTATAGGACCTGCACTGCAGCGGATCTTTATCCCGCTTCAAAATTAGCGATATCGTCGCCTCCGACATTGTCGGGGGTAGAGTACCTCCTTCCCTGGCCTTGTTAAAAGTCCTCACCAACAGCGGGGCCAGCAGGTCCACATATTTTCTATAAAATTCCACCGGGAACCCGTCTGGTCCCGGAGCCTTCCCTACCTGCATATTCCCCAGCCCCTTGGTAACCTCGTCCACCCCAATTGGTGCCCCCAGGCCTTCCGCCTCCTGCTCCTCCACCCTCGGGAACCTTAATTGGTCCAGGAACTGCCGCATCTCCTCTTTTCCCTCCGGGGGTTGGGACCTATAAAGTCTTTCGTCAAAGGTCTTAAACACCCCATTTATCTTCCCTGCTCTCCGCACCGTAGCTCCCTTTTCGTCTCTAATTCCCCCTATCTCCTTCGCCGCTGTCCTCTTTCGCAGCTGATGGGCCAACAGGCAACTAGCCTTTTCCCCATACTCATACCTCACCCCCTGTGCCTTCCTCCACAGCACCTCCGCCCTCCTGGTGGTCAGAAGGTCGAACTCCGTCTGGAGTCGTCGTCTCTCCCTGTACAGTCCCTCCTCCGGGGTCTCCGCAAATTCCCTGTCCACCCTTAAGATCTCCCCCAGTAGTCTTTCCCTTTCCTTGGCCTCTGTTTTCCCTTTGTGGGCCCTGATGGAGATCAGCTCTCCTCTGACCACCGCCTTTAGTGCTTCCCATACCACTCCCACTCGGACCTCCCCGTCGTCATTGGCCTCCAGGTACCTCTCGATACATCCCCGCACTCTTCCACAGACTCCCTCATCCGCCAACAATCCCACATCTAATCGCCAGAGTGCTCGCTGCTCCCTCTCCTCTCCTAGTTCCAGGTCCACCCAATGTGGGGCATGATCCGAAATAGCTATGGCTGAATACTCAGCTTCTTCCACCCTCGAGATCAACGACCTTCCCAAAACAAAAAAATCTATCCGGGAGTACACCTTATGAACATGGGAGAAGAAGGAGAACTCCCTGGCCCTCGGTCTAAGAAATCGCAATGGATCCACTCCACCCATTTGGTGCATAAACCCCTTAAGCACCTTGGCCGCTGCCGGCCTTCTTCCGGTCTTAGATCTGGATCTATCTGACCCTGGGTCCAGCACGGTGTTAAGTCTCCCCCCAATATCAAGTTTCCTACCTCCAGGTCCGGTATATGTCCCAGCATCCGCCTCATAAATCCCGCATCATCCCAATTCGGGGCATATACGTTAACCAACACAATCTCCATTCCCGCCAGCCTGCCACTCACCATTACATATCTGCCTCCACTATCTGCTACAATGCTTCAAATGATACCCGTTTCCCCAGCAGTATGGCCACCCCTCTATTCTTTGAATCTAGCCCTGAATGGAACACCTGTCCCACCCATCCTTTCCTTCACCTAACTTGGTCCGCCACCTTCAGGTGCGTCTCCTGGAGCATAGCCACGTCTGCCCTCAGTCCTTTCAAGTGCGCGAGCACTCGGGCCTTTTTAATCGGTCCATTTAGGCCTCTCACGTTCCACGTGATCAGCCTCACTAGGGGGCTACCTGCCCCCTTCCCGTGTCGACTAGCCATCATCCTCTCTAGGCCAGTCCCACGTCCCTATTCCGCGCTCCCACTCGTTCCCCAGGTGTCGCATTCCAGCCCCAACCACCCTTTCTTTAGCCAGTTCCTCTTTGATTTCTGCAGCAGCAACCCAGTTATCCTCCCCCTCCCCCCCCCCCAGATCCCCCTCTAGCGTGATTGCTCCCCCCATATTACTTCCGCAAGTCAGCTGACTTCAACTGACCCCGGCTTCTCCTGCTCCCTCCTTGACCCCCCCGTGTGGAGAACTCCCATCTACCTTGCGCCTATCTTCCCGCCATTATCTTTCTGGCGCGGGAACATCTCTGTAGCTGACCCGCCTCTTATGGCGCAGCTCCCTTTCCCACCCCACTCCCATTCCTCATCCTCCGCCTATGTCTCTTCTTTCCCCCCCCACCGGCGCCCACATTTCTTAGTGTCTCCCCCCTTCCCAATTTACATCTCTATATACATCGACAGTAACATTTCCCTGTAATATCAGTCCCTCAGTTCCGATCCAATTTCTCATCTTTAATAAAGGTCCATGCTTCTTCCGCCGTTTCGAAGTAGTGATGTCTCTCTTGGTACGTGACCCATAGTCGCGCCGGCTGCAGCATCCCGAACTTCACCTTCTTCTTGTGTAACACCTCCTTGGCTCGATTAAAACTCGCCCTCCTTCTCGCCACCTCCGCACTCCAATCCTGGGACACCCATACCACTGCATTCTCCCATCTACTACTCCGTACCTTTTTGGCCCATCTCAGAACCACTTCTCTATCATTAAAACGGTGAAATCGCACGATTGTCGCCCTAGGTGGTTCTCCCGCCTTTGGTCTCCTCGCCGGGACCCGATGAGCCCCCTCCACTTCTAAGGGGCCTGAAGGGGCCTCAGCTCCCATCAGCGATCTCAGCATCGTGCTCACGTAAGCCCCACAGTCCGCTCCTTCCACTCCCTCAGGGACACCCAGAATCCGAAGGTTCTTCCTTAGTGCTCTGTTTTCTAGGGCCTCAATCCTTTCAATGCACTTTCTGTGGAGCGCCTCGTGCGTCTGTGTTTTGACCGCCAGGCCCAGGATCTCGTCCTCATTATCCGTCACCTTCTGCTCCACCACGCGGAGCTCTGTCTCCTGGGTCCTTTGTGCCTCCTTAAGCCCCTCAATTGCCTGTAGCATCGGGGTCAGCACCTCCTTCTTTAGTAGCTCCACACACCATCTTAAAAATTCGTCTTGATCGTCCCCCATGTCGCCTGGACTTTCTCCGCCGCCATCTTGCTTCTTTTTCCTTTCTGTCCCTATCGTCGAGGATTCCTCGCGATGTAGCTGCCGCCGCCGATATTTTCCTCTTTCGTTGGGGGGGGACTCCCTATTTACTCACCCCACATCGGGTTTCGCCGTGCGAAAATTTCCCGTTGGGGCTCTTAAAAGAGCCCGAAGGTCCGTTGGAGCTGGTGCCGCCGAAACGTGCGGCTTAGCTGGTCATTGCCGCAACCGGGAGTGATTGGGACTAGCTTTGTGGTTAAAAACTGGGCGGCATGGACAAGTTGGGCTGAAGGGCCTGTTTTCATGCTGTAAACCTCTCTGACTCTATCGCTTCGTGCTTTGGAGGCAATATCTTCACCCCTGATCACAGCCTTCAGTGCCTCTCAGAACTTGGAGGGTGAGCCCTCCCCATTCTGGTTATTAGTAATATATTCGTCTATGGCCTGTGATATTTTCTCACAGAAAGTTTTATCGGCCAGGAGGGCTGTGTCCAACCTCCATGGCAGCGTTGGGCATAGCCAATCTCCAACCTCACATCCACATAATGCAAAGCACGGTCAGAGATTACAATCACGGAATATTCCGCTCTTACTAGCCCTGGAAGCACCGATTTCCCCACGACAAAGATGTTGATCCGTTAATATATGTTATGTACTTGGGAGAAGAAGAAGAACTCCTTCTCCCCTGGCTGGGTGAACCGCCATGGGTCCACTGCCACCATCTGCTCCACGCATATGCCGAGTTCTTTTGCCATGTTGGAGGTCTTCTCTGTTTTGGGATTTGACCTGTCTGTCAGTGGGTCCTGTACAGAGTTAAAGTTCCCCCCCAAGATTAGTCGGTGTGTGTCGATGTTGGGTATTTCTGCCACGGTCCTCTTAAAAAACTCTGTGTTATCCCAGTTGGGAGCTTACATGTTTACCAGGACTATCAGTGCACCGTACAGGACACCTCTGACCATGACGTACCGTCCCCCTGGTCCGTAACCATCCTCGTCGCCATAAACACCATCGTCTAATTTAACAGAATGGCTACCCACTACTCTGGGGTTTCCACTTGATCAGAGACCCTCCAAAGTGATGGATTGAAAATCTCAGTGCTAGCTTTCGTGCTAGTGTGGTGGCCCCCGCCCCTCCTGGGGGTTAGTTGTGTATCCTCTCGTCGCCCGCTCTCTGAGCTCCCGACCTGCCATTTCCCTCACCCTTTCCTGCGCTCTGCTGCCCTCATTCTTTCCTTCTTCTCTTTCCTCCCTCATCCCCAGAACGAGTCTGAACAATCCCGAGTAAAGTGTTCATCGTGTTGGTTCACAGTTAGTAAGTCAAAAGGTAAAAGTCCCTTCCGATGATCTCTTCATTGCTTTCCCTGCTGCCGTTTCCCGAGCCCGTTTTCCAGGACAAACGGGCCCGTGTCAGCGGGGCCGTGAAAAGGTTCTTCCTGCCTTGGAATGTGACCCAGAATTTGGCTGCGTACAGCATCCCAAACTTTACTCCGCTCTTGTAGTGTAGCCTTCGTCCTGTTGAATTCTGCCCGGTGCTTGGCCAGATCATTCCCAGTGTCCTGGTCGATCCTAATCCGGTGACCTTCCCAGTTACAGTTCTTTGTCTCACCCAGTGCAGGATTTGGTACCTGTGCATTTTGGCGATTACCCCTGGCTCTGGACTTTGGGTGAAGCAACCTTTGGGCTCTGTCTATTACTGTTGTGTTGGGGAAGCTATCCCTATACACCAGATTGCCCAGCATTTGGGCCACAGTGGCCGTGGAGTTCCTACCTTCGATCCCTTCCAGCAGGCCCACGATCCATGAGTTTTGGCACCTCGATTGTTTTTCCTGGTCGTTGATTTTCCACTTCAGGCTCCCCTGCTTCACGACCAGCCTTGCCACTTCTTTTTCTAGGGCGACAGTCTGATCACCCTGGTCTGTTGCACCTTCCTCCAGCTTTTTAATGGTGTTTTTCCTGGGCTTCCAGTTGCGTCTCTGCCTTGTCTAGCACCACCTGCATGGTCGCCCCCAGAGCTTCCACAACCGCACCCCTGACCACCGTTTGAATTTCAGTTTTCATCTCTTCCCTGTGTTCTCTCAGTTACCCTGGTGTGGGGGGGCTCCTTGAGCGGCAGGTCAGTCCTTCCAGTTCTGACGCGTCCCGGGTTTTGCCGTCTTGTGCATCGGCCGACTCGGCTGTATGTTTCTCCTGGCTTTTTCCACGCGGCCTCTGGAGTGGCTGTTGTTTAGCATTTTCCCTTCATGGTGCTGCTGGTTGAGGTGTGGGGATATTTTATCCTTTATAATAGCGGGATATTCCATGTGAAAAGAAACTATTTTCAGGTTCATGGGAGGAGAGCCACTTGATGTGTGACGTCACCGGAAATCCGCAGTGATCATAACATGATTGACGTTTGAGGGTGAGAAGAGTGGACATAAGACTAGTGTTATAAACTTAAATAAGGGCACTCACGAGGGCATAAAGACAGAATTGGCGAAAGTGAACTGGGAAAGGAGTTTAAGGGATGGGTCAGTGGAGGTGCAGTGGTAGACATTGAAGGAGATATTTCACAATACTCAGAAACAATACATTCCAGAGAGAACGAAAGACCGTAAGGGAAGGACACACCATCCATAATTAACTGAGGAAGTTAAAGGTAATATCAAATGGGAAGAAAAAGAATGCAATCATGAAGATTAGCGGCAGGTCAGAAAATTGAACAGAATCTCAAACACAGCAAAGAATGACTGAAGAAAATCAAGAGGGAGAAATTAGAGTACGAGATAAAGGTAGCCAGAAATATAAAAGGAAATAATAAGTTTCTACAGATATAAAGGAAATAATAAGTTTCTACAGATATAAAGGAAATTCGGCATGTCCACATTGATTCTTACCAATTTTTACAGCTGCACTAAAGAAAGCATCCTATCTGGCTGCATCACAGCCTGGTATGGCATCCCCACACCTCAACCAGCAACGGCACAGTAGCATAGTGGTTAGCACTGTTGCTTCACAGCGCCAGGGTCCCAAGTTCGATTTCTGGGTTGGGTCACTCTGCGGAGTCTGCACGTTCTCCCCATGTCTGTGTGGGTTTCCTCCGGGTGCTCCGGTTTCCTCTCACAAGTCCTGAAAGACATGCTGTGAATTGGACATTCTGAATTCTCCCTTTGTACCCAAACAGGCGCTGGACTGTGGCGACTCAGGGATTTTCACAGTAACTTCATTGCAGTGTTAATGTGAGCCTACTTGTGACAATAAATATTATTATTAAAGAGAGCGTCAGTTCTTCTGTGTGTGAGAATGGTGAATGGATTGGATTGGATTTGTTTAATTGTCACGTGTACCGAGGTACACTGAAAAATGTTGTCCAGACAGGTCATTCCGTACATGAAATAAAAACATAGGACATACATAAATGCACAATGTAAACAGGACACAGGCATCGGGTGAAGCATACGGAGTGCATTACTACTTAGTGGAGAAGATGTGTGGCGAGATCAGTTCACTCCATAAGAGCGTCATTCAGAGGTCTGATAACAGTGGGGAAGAAGCTCTTTTTGAATCTGTCAGTGTGTGTTCTCAAACTTCTGTATCTCCTGCCCAATGGAAGAAGTTGGAAGCGTGAGTCACTGGGGGTGAGGGGTCTTTGAATATGCTGCCCGCTTTCCCAAGGCCAAAGGGAGGTGTAGACAGAGTCAATGGATTGGAGGCAGGTTCGGGTGATGGACAGGGCTGTGTTCATGACTCTGTAGTTTCTTACGGTTTGGGGCAGTTGCTATACCAGGCTGTGATGCAGCCAGATAGGATGCTTTCTATGGTGCATCTGTAAAAATTGGTAAGAGTCAGTGTGGACATGCCAAAATTCCTTATTTTCCTGAGAGAGTAAAGGCGCTGTTGTACTTTCTTGGTCATAGCGTCGACGTGGGTGGACCAGGACAGATTGGTGGTGATGTGCACACCTAAGAATCTGAAGCTGTCAATCATCTCCACCTCGGCACCATTGATGCAGACAGGGGTGTGCACGATACTTTGCTTTCTGAAGTCAATGACCAGCTCTTTAGATTTGCCGACATTGATGGAGAGATTGTTGTCGTTAGACCCCTCCACTAGTTCTCTATCTCTCTCCTGTACTCTGACTAATCATTGTTCGAGATCCGACCCACTATGGTCGTGTCATCAGCAAACTTGTAGTTGGAGTTGGAGCCAGATTTTGCCATACAGTCATAGAATTTACAATGCGGAAGGAGGCCATTCGGCCCATCGAGTCTGCACTGGCCCTTGGAAAGAGCACACTTAAGCCCACCGTGCGTGTATAGGGAATATGGTAGGGGGCTAAGGACACAACCTTGCGGGGCCCCTGTATTGAGGACTATCGTGGAGGAGGAGTTGATGTTTATCCTTACTGATTGTGGTTTATGGGTCAGGAAGTCGAGGATCCAGTTGCAGAAGGTGGAGCTGTAGTCGATGAACAGGAGTCTGATGTCAATATACTCCAGGGATGAGTGTCGGGCCAGGGAGATGGCATCTGCTGTGGACCGGTTGTGGCGTTATGTGAACTGCAGTAGGTCAAGGCATTCTGGGAGTATGGAGTTGTTGTGTCTCATGACCAACCTCTCGAAGCACTTCATAATGATAGATGTCAAGGTCACCGGACGATAGGCGTTGACGTACGTTGCCTGGTTCTTCTTTGGCACCGGTATGACGATGGTCTTTTTGAAGCAGGTGGGAACCTTGGAATGGAGTAGGGAGAAGTTGAAGATGTGCCTGAACACACCCGCCAGTTGGCCCGCGCAGGATCTGAGTGCACGACCAGGGACTCCGTCAGGACCCATTGATTTCCGAGGGTTCACTTTCAAGAAGGCTGATCTGACTTTGGAAGCTGTGGCGGTCAGTATGGGTGTGTCCGAGGCTGGTGGAGCAGTTGACAACGGTTTGTGGTTTCCTAATCGAAACGAGCATAGAATGCATTGAGTTCATCGGGGAGGGGTGCTCTGCTGCTGGAGATTCTACTCGGCTTCGCTTTGTAGCCTGTTACGTTGTTTAAGCCTTGCCACAACCAACGAGAGTCCGTGACATTAGTCTGACTCTAGCTTAGTCTGGTCTTGTCTCTTGGCATCCCTGATGGCTTTGCAGAGGTTGTACCTGGATTTCCTCTATAGATCAGGGTCGCCTGTCTTGAACGCCTCAGACCTGACCTTCAGTAGGGAGTGGATGTCCCGATTAGACTATTGTTTCCAGTTCGGGAACATACGTGCTACCTTCTTTGGCACAAAGTTTTCTACACATTTGCTGATGAAGTCTGTGACGGTGGTGGCATACTCATTTAGGTTGGTCGCTGAGTTCTTGAATATGGACCAGTCCACTGACTCCAAGGAATCAGGGAGGAGCTCTTCTGTTGAATGAATAAGCCAACGATAGGAAGAAAAAGATTTATTTTTCTTTTAACAATAAGTTGTCCACGGCAGTAACTATCTACAACCACAGTCCCTGGTGGGACAACCAACATGCTGGTCTCTGCTTGGCCGGCTTTTATGCTTGATTCTAACGAGCTCCAGCTGGGTGGGCCTGTGCCCACGACCAGGGAAGCTCATCCGCCACAGCCCCACGGGGAGATCCATAATGGTGGGCATCGGCGGGAAGGGGGGGTTATGACAGAATAATGGACAATGAAATGGTGGATGAATTGAGCAGATATTTTGTGTCTGTCGTCACAGTAGAGAATGCAAATAAAATCCCAGAAATAATTGTGTAACAGGAGGTGAAAGAGAGGGAGGAACTTAAAAACACGTTTACCAGGGAAAGGGTTCTGAGAAAATTAATTTGAAGTAAAAATTGACAAGTCCCCAGGAGCTGATGGACTTCATCGTCTTAAGGAGCTGTCGTGGCTGCTTTGATACGAGTCTTCCAAAATTCCCCAGACCCTGGAAAGGTCACATCAGATTAGAAAATCGCGAATGGGACTTCTCTGGTCAAGAAAGGAGAAAGACATAAAGCAGGAAACTACAGGTCAGTTGAGCCCAAATTCTGTTGTAAGGTAATGTGCTGGAATCTCGTATTAAGGAGATGATGGTGTGTGTGTGTGTGGGGCGGGGGCGGGGTGGGGGGATGTGGGGGCAGCCAGCGGGGTGGGGGGGGGGGCGCAGGGTGGGGGGCAGGGGCATTGCAATCAGTCAACATCGTTTTGTGAAAGAGAAATCATGTTTGACTAATTTAGTGGAGTTGTTTGAGGAAGTAACGTGCAACATGGATAAAGGGGAACCTGTGGTTCATATGTTTCCAGAAGGCATTAGATAAGGCGTCACAACAAAGGTTACCTCACAAAATAAGAGCTCATGGTGGAGGGAATTACGTCTCAGCATGGATAGAGGATTGGTTAGCGAACAGGAAACAGCGAGGAGGCATAAGTGGTTTAATTTTTGGGTTGGCAGAATATGACAAGTCGAGAGCGGGTGGGGTGGGGGGGGGGGGGGTGGGGGGGTGGTGAAAGCAGAGTTGGGAGGCTCAACTATTTGCAATGTGTATAAATGACTTGGATTGATGGGCCGAAGGCATGGTTGTCAAAATCGCTGATGACACAGAGTTAGATAGGAAAGCAAGTTGTGATGAGGTTGTAAGGGGTCGGCAAAGTGTGGGCCACAAGAATTTGGCAGATGGAGGGTGATGTGGGAAAACGAGAAATCAGCCACTTAGATCGGGGGAATAGCAAAGCAGTGTACGATTGAAATGGAGAGCGGTTGTAGAAGCTCTGAGGTGTGGAGGGATCTGGGCGTCCTGGTACATCAATCACAAACGTTAGTGTGCAGCAACAGCAAGTGATTAGAAAGGCAAATGGAATGATGTTGTTCATTGCACAGGAGAATGGAACATAAAAGGAGTGACTTTTGCTATTGTTCTAGAAGTCGTTGACGAGGCCACATCTGGAGTACTCAGGACGGATTTGGTCTCCTTATTGAATTAGAAGCAGTTCAGAAGAGGTTCACTGGACTGATTCCTGGGGCTTGGGGCGGGGTTTTATTGGCTGGGTTTCTCTGTTGAGGGTCTGCCCCACGACCGCTGGCGAGCGAGGGCACAGAATGTGGCCGCACGCTGTTCACTGGTGGCGGGATTCTCACTTCCCGCCGCTTGTCAATGGGATTTTGCATTGAAGCCACCCCACAGCACCAGGAAACCCGCAGGTGGGGGTGGGGTGCTGCCGGCGTGGCCAGAGAATCCCAACGGCCGGAGAATTCCGGCCCATTATGAGGGAAGGTCCGGCAGGTTGGAGAGTTTAGAAGATTGAGAGTTGATCTCGTTCAGACGCTGAGAGAATGTTTCTCCATGGTTGGAGAGACAAGAACGTGGGGGGCACTGTTTAACAATGAGGGGGGCGTCCAATTTAAGACGGGGTTGAGGAGAATTGAAGGTGGTTTGTCTGTGGAATTCTCACACCCAGGGAGCAGCAGAGGACTGTTCTGGATGATAATCTCAGTTCCGTTTTGAAGGGTTTTTGACGCTCGCTTTGATGAACTACAAAATATCCTTGAGAGAAGTGTGACGAGTGTAGGGGTTTCAGATATATTGTATTCTAGGTATTTGGTGCAGTAAGGGTTAAAAACCTGGGTTAGTGTCTGTGTGACGTCTGCTTAAAAGTCTTGGTTTGAAAGGCAGACAGGTTTTTTGGAGACAGGTGCAATTAAAGCATCCTAAAAGTTTGGGCTAAGGAATTTTGTTTGTATAAAGAGGGTTCCCTGGGGAGTAGATAATTAGAGACATTAGGTGAAATCTAACCGCCACACCGCACCCAGCTCGGGTCACGGTCGTTAGATCTCATGAGAGGCCTCTGGCGGGATTTACCTGGCTCGCTATGCCTCACGAGGTCAATGGGATCTTGCTAGAAGTTGAGATCTGGATCCTGCCCCCTAATGGGCAGGACCTAAATCTGCATATTAAATTGTGCAGTTAGGCACACTTGAATATGCACTCGCTGGATCTAACCAG
Organism: Scyliorhinus torazame; assembly: GCF_047496885.1. NCBI lineage: Eukaryota > Metazoa > Chordata > Chondrichthyes > Carcharhiniformes > Scyliorhinidae > Scyliorhinus > Scyliorhinus torazame. Next base: position 86,752,870 of record NC_092718.1, read on the forward strand.
CACCCAGGATTGAATCCCCTCGCTGAGGCGTTGTCTCCACAAATGGGGACAGGCAGAATGTAATTAGGGAGGGTCTCCCAGGTAATCGGAGGCCCCCCAGGTGGTCAGCTTCAGGGCAGGGTGGCACCCTGGCACTGCCCACCTGACACCCTGGCATAGACACCCGGGTACCAGCCTAGAAGTGCCATGATGCCAAGGTGGCATGTTTCCCTCACCGGGTATCAGGCCCGGGTGCCCTGCCCTTATCACATGGGGTGTGGGAGGGCTTGAAGATTCCTCAACAGATATGTTCGCGGGTTGGGAGGGGTGTTCCGGGGGTCACGCTGTGAGATCGAGAGATCTCGGGCGGGATTCTCTGTTCCTGAGGCTAAGTGTTGGACCCGTCGTAAACGGAGTCGCGGAGAGCGGCCCCCGACCGGTGCCGCGCCGACTGTGCCGGAGTCAATGGCGGCGGACAAGCGTCGGAGCGGCGCGCGTGAATCACGCGCCCCCCCCCCCCCCCCCCCCCCCGGCGATTCTCCGACCCGGCCTGGGGTCGGGGTTGGAGAATCCCGCCCCTCATTTTCAAATGCCGGCCCGATCACGTCTGGCATTGGCCAGCGTAGCTCCTGAGAACTTTGGCTCCTGGCAGCTCTTCCTTTTATATCCTGCTTTTATCTTGTTTAAAGTGTTGGGAGGATGCTGACTACACTGACCATAATCCAAATATATAGCTGCTGGGCCTGTCTGTATAAACATGTGGGATGAAGATAGCCCTGTACTGGGCCTGTGACTGGAATCATGTGGTGATGTGTGGCCGATGCTAAACATTCTCTTAGAACTGGGATGCTCACTTGTTTTTTTTGTATTTTTGTATTTTGTGATGCTGGGGTTTAAGAATCCTGATTGACTCCTGCAGGGGCACAAAGGGGCCTGGAGTCCGAGGGGGGGGGGGGGTTACAGTGTGTCATTGGTACCTATGGTGTTGGTGGAGTTGAGGGAATGTGTTCTGGAGTTGAGGGAATGTGTTCTGGAGTTGAGGGAATGTGTTCTGGAGTTGAGGGAATGTGTTCTGGAGTTGAGGGAATGTGTTCTGGATTTGAGGTAACGTGTTCTGGAGTTGATGGAATGTGTTCTGGAGTGGAGGGAATGTGTTGCTGGAGTTGAGGGCATGTGTTCTGGAGTGGAGGGAATGTGTTGCTGGAGTTGAGGGAATGCGTTCTGGAGTTGAGGGAATGTGTTCTGGAGTTGAGGGAAGGTGTTCTGGAGTGGAGGGAATGTGTTGCTGGAGTTGAGGGAATGTGTTCTGGAGTTGAGGGAATGTGTTCTGGAGTTGAGGGAATGTGTTTTGGAGTTGAGGGAATGCGTTCTGGAGTTGAGGGAATGTGTTCTGGAGTTGAGGGAATGTGTTCTGGAGTGGAGGGAATGTGTTGCTGGAGTTGAGGGAATGTGTCCTGGAGGTGAGGGAATGTGTTCTGGAGTTGAGGGAATGTGTTCTGGAGGTGAGGGAATGTGTTCTGGAGGTGAGGGAATGTGTTCTGGAGGTGAGGGAATGTGTTCTGGAGTTGAGGGAATGTGTTGCTGGAGTTGAGGGAATGTGTTCTGGAGGTGAGGGAATGTGTTCTGGAGGTGAAGGAATGTGTTCTGGAGTTGATGGAATATGTTCTGGAGTTGAGGGAATGTGTTCTGGAGTTGAGGGAATGTGTTGCTGGAGTTGAGGGCATGTGTTCTGGAGTGGAGGGAATGTGTTGCTGGAGTTGAGGGAATGTGTTCTGGAGTTGAGGGAATGTGTTCTGGGTTTGAGGGAATGTGTTTTGGAGTTGAGGGAATGTGTTCTGGAGTTGAGGGAATGTGTTCTGGAGTTGAGGGAATGTGTTCTGGAGTTGAGTGAATGTGTTCTGGAGTGGAGGGAATGTGTTGCTGGAGTTGAGGAAATGTGTTGCTGGAGTTGAGGGAATGTGTTCTGGAGGTGAGGGAATGTGTTCTGGAGGTGAGGGAATGTGTTCTGGAGGTGAGGGAATGTGTTCTGGAGTTGAGGGAATGTGTTCTGGAGTTGAGGGAATGTGTTCTGGAGGTGAGGGAATGTGTTGCTGGAGTTGAGGGAATGCGTTCTAGAGGTGAGGGAATGTGTTATGGAGTTGAGGGAATGTGTTCTGGGTTTGAGGGAATGTGTTTTGGAGTTGAGGGAATGCGTTCTGGAGTTGAGGGAATGTGTTCTGGAGTTGAGGGAATGTGTTCTGGAGTGGAGGGAATGTGTTGCTGGAGTTGAGGGAATGTGTTGCTGGAGTTGAGGGAATGTGTTCTGGAGGTGAGAGAATGTATTCTGGAGTTGAGGGAATGTGTTCTGGAGGTGAGGGAATGTGTTCTGGAGGTGAGGGAATGTGTTCTGGAGTTGAGGGAATTTGTTCTGGAGGTGAGGGAATGTGTTGCTGGAGTTGAGGGAATGCGTTCTGGAGATGAGGGAATGTGTTCTGGAGGTGAGGGATTGTGTTCTGGAGTTGAGGGAATGTGTTCTGGAGTTGAGGGAATGTGTTCTGGTGCGTGCCTGATCACGGCGTGGAAAATACGATCCGGATTCTGGTGGTTGATGCGAGCAATCGTCGTGTGGGAAGGTGAGCATCATTTCACCTTGTTTTTATCACTTTCTCATCCTCTCCCTTGTTCTCTGTTGGTGAAATGGAGGCACCAAGTTATGTCCAGTATTACACTGAGCCAGTTTTATTGCTGTTCTCCTGTCCCCCTCAGTATCCATGTATTTTCGGGAATCTTCCTTTCTTGTGGATCTGCACAATTCCTGCGGCTTTATTGCATTATTTGTTAAAATTAAAACGCATAATAAAAACCCTTAAAAAAAACACTCCCAGGACAGGTACAGCATGGCGTTAGGTACAGAGGAAAGCTGCCTCTACACTGTCCCCATCAAACTCTCCGAGGACAGGTACAGCACGGGGTTAGATACAAAGTAAAGCTCCCTCTACACTGTCCCCATCAAACACTCCCAGGACAGGTGCAGCACGGGGTTAGATAGAGTAAAGCTCCCAATATACTATCCCTATCAAACACTCCCAGGGCAGGTACAGCACGGGGTTAGATACTGAATAAAGCTCCCTCTACACTGTCCCCATCAAACACTCCCAGGACAGGTACAGCACGGGGTTAGATACAGAGTAAAGCTCCCTCTACAGTGTCCCCATCAAACACTCCCAGGACAGTTACAGCACAGTGTTAGATATGGAATAAAGCTCACACTGACCCCATCAACCACTCCCAGGACAGGTACAGCACGGGGTTAGGTACAGAATAAAGCTCCCTCTACACTGTCCCCATCAAACACTCCCAGGACTGGTACAGCAAGGGGTTATATACAGAGTAAAGCTCCCTCTATACTGCCCCCATCAAACACTCCCAGGACAGGTACAGCACAGGGTTAGATACAGAGTAAAGCTCCCTCTACACTGCCCCCATCAAACACTCCCAGGACAGGTACAGCACGGGGTTAGATACAGAGTAAAGCTCCCTCTACAGTGTCCCCATCAAACATTCCCAGGACAGTTACAGCACAGTGTTAGATATGGAGTAAAGCTTACACTGACCTCATCAAACACTCCCCAGTGTACCTGCTCCGTAGGGAAGTTAACCAATGTGTTATGTCTGGACTCCCTCCTACTCACTGGATAAGCCTCTCAGTTCCCTTTTCCGAATGTTGCGTTACCTTTGCTTCCCCCTTATTGTTTGTGATGCACTAAGCGTCAAGAACCACAAAGACTTGTGAGACTTTAACCAAGGCTTTAATACACTACATCGGAAGCTTACCCGACACAGCCGACCCCAGACAAAATGGGTCAGGTCTCAGAAGCGGGGTCTTATACCTACTCCCGGGGGAGTGACCAAGGCGGAGCTCTCCGTGGCCAGGTCAGGTCACATACAGGTGAGCGAACCTCTACAGAGCTACAGTACAATACACAGTACAATACACAGGATTACAGGGCCACGTTACACACAACTATTATATAACTATGGACAATGCTAGGGAAGTACAGTGGTGTATCACCACAGTTTGTACAGCCCCACACTGGATAGCAGCAGCCTCCAAACTTCCCCCCCTACAGCCCATCTGCAAACTTGGCAAACATTCAGCCAATCCAAGCCACAGTGGCAGATGCGGCCGGTGTGCTCATGACAGGATGTTGCAGAGTGAGCGTGCAATCACATCAGCTCATTCCAGCAGCACTGGATCACAGAAGGAGGGGGAGATGGTTCCTTGAAATTCAACACTGCTCCCCAGGGTAATGATTCGCTGACTCAGGTTCAATCCCAGCAAGGCAGCTGGTGCAGTTTGATTACTGAGAATTTGAACAGATGTGATGAAAGCCAATCTCAGTCGCAAACTGTTCCGATTGTCACAAGAACCCATGTGGTTCACTAATGTCCTTCAGGGAGGGTAATCTGCCATCCTCACCCTGGTCTGACCTACATGTGACTCCAGACCACAGTAGGACAGTATAGGGGCTGTTTAGCACAGGGCTAAATCGCTGGCTTTGAAAGCAGACCAAGGCAGGCCATCAGCACGGTTCAATTCCCGTACCAGCCTCACCGAACAGGCGGCGGAATGTGGCGACTAGGGGCTTTTCACAGTAACTTCATTTGAAGCCTACTTGTGACAATAAGCGATTTTCATTTTCATTTTCATTTCAGGATGTTTGCAGGGAGTGTCGCCCAGGATTTTCAAATCCACGACCACTGACACAGAGAAAGACAGACCGGGAATATGTCGGGGGTCAATAACAAGTTATATCTGCCTCTTACTCCAAACTTGGTGAAGATTGTGGGCGGAGGCCGTCTGTTTTGCTCTGTTTAGGGGATGTTTTTCTAACCTTTAGGAATATCCCTATTACAATGCCTCGATATATGAACCATGACATCATTCCCTGGATTGAATCCAAGTTGTATGGAAACAGTTTCACTGAGATTTGATTCGGTGAAGTGTCATGTCTTAGTGATCACAGATCTCAGCCCATATTGAATTCATAATCCTCTCATTCTGCCTTAAGCCCACAATCCTCTGCACCCTCCCGAGGAGATTGACAGAGCCCCTCAGAAACATACTTCTAATGTTGAAGAATTGAACAACAAAATAATGATTAGTATTGTGCAATACGTACAAACATAAAAAACACATTTCAAAGATATTTCCAAGTCTGATATAATCAGTTTTTGTAATAAAATAGTTCTGATTTTATCCAACACACACTTCCAACTGTCAACTTCTTTTTCTCATTTTTAATGGAAGCCCCTCTCAGGCTCACTCACTCACCCTCCACCCCTCACACACTCACTCACCCTCCACCCCTCACTCACTCACCCTCCACCCCTCACTCACTCACCCTCCACCCCTCACACACTCACTCACCCTCCACCCCTCACTCACTCACCCTCCACCCCTCACTCACCCTCCACCCCTCACACACTCTCACCCTCCACCCCTCACTCACACTCACTCACCCTCCACCCCACACTCACTCACCCTCCACCCCTCATTCACACTCACTCACCCTCCACCCCACACTCACGCACCCTCCACCCCTCACTCACCCTCCACCCCTCACTCAGACTCACCCTCCACCCCTCACACACTCACTCACCCTCCACCCCTCTCACTCACCCTCCACCCCTCATTCACACTCACTCACTCTCCACCCCACACTCACTCACCCTCCACCCCTCACTCACTCACCCTCCACCCCTCACACACTCTCACCCTCCACCCCTCACACACTGACCCTCCACCCGTCACTCACACTCACTCACCCTCCACCCCACACTCACTCACCCTCCACCCCTCACTCACCCTCCACCCGTCACTCACACTCACTCACCCTCCACCCCACACTCACTAACCCTCCACCCCTCACTCACCCTCCACCCCTCACTCAGACTCACTCACTCACCCTCCAGCCCACACTCACTCACCCTCCACCCCTCACACACTCACTCACCCTCCACCCCTCACTCACTCACCCTCCACCCCTCACACACTCACTCACCCTCCACCCCTCTCACTCACCCTCCACCCCTCATTCACACTCACTCACTCTCCACCCCACACTCACTCACCCTCCACCCCTCACTCACTCACCCTCCACCCCTCACACACTCTCACCCTCCACCCCTCACACACTGACCCTCCACCCCTCACTCACACTCACTCACCCTCCACCCCACACTCACTCACCCTCCACCCCTCACTCACCCTCCACCCGTCACTCACACTCACTCACCCTCCACCCCACACTCACTAACCCTCCACCCCTCACTCACCCTCCACCCCTCACTCAGACTCACTCACTCACCCTCCAGCCCTCACTCACTCACCCTCCACCCCTCACACACTCACTCACCCTCCACCCCTCACTCACTCACCCTCCACCCCTCACTCACACTCACTCACCCTCCACCGCACACTCACTCACCCTCCACCCCTCACTCACCCTCCACCCCTCACACACTCACTCACCCTCCATCCCTCACTCAGACTCACTCACTCACCCTCCACCCCTCACTCACCCTCCACCCCTCACACACTCACTCACCCTCCACCCCTCACACACTCACTCACCCTCCACCCCTCACTCACTCACCCTCCACCCCTCACTCACACTCACTCACCCTCCACCGCACACTCACTCACCCTCCACCCCTCACTCACCCTCCACCCCTCACACACTCACTCACCCTCCACCCCTCACTCAGACTCACTCACTCACCCTCCACCCCTCACTCACCCTCCACCCCTCACACACTCACTCACCCTCCACCCCTCAGAGACTCACTCACCCTCCACCTCTCATTCAGACTCACTCACTCACCCTTCACCCCTCACTCACCCTCCACCCCTCACTCACTCACCCTCCACCCCTCACACACTCACTCACCCTCCATCCATCCATCACTGAGACTCACTCACCCTCCACCTCTCATTCAGACTCACTCACTCACCCCTCACTCAAACTCACTTACCTTCTGCCCCTCACTCAGACTCACTCACCTACCATCCCTCATTCAGACTCACTCACTCACCCCTCACTCAGGCTCATTCACCCTCCACCCCTCACTCACTCACCCTCCACCCCTCACTCACACTCACTCACCCTCCACCCCTCACTCAAGCTCACTCACTCACCATCTACCCCTCACTCACGCACCCTCCACCCTACACTCAGACTCACTCACCCTCCACCCCTCACTCAAACTCACTCACTCACCCTCCACCCCTCACTCACTCACCCTCCACCCCTCACTCAAACTCACTCACTCACCCTCCATCCCTCACTCACTCACTCACCCCTCACTCAGCCTCCACCCCTCTCAGACTCACTCCTCACCCTCCACCCCTCACCCAGACACACTCACTCCCCCTCTCCCCCTCACTCAGACACACTCACTCACCCTCCACCCTCACTTAGACACACTCACTCACCCTCCACCCCTCAGTCAGACTCAGTCACTTACACTCTACCCCTCACTGAGACTCACTCACTCACCCTCCACCCCTCACCCAGAATCTCTCACACTCACTCACTCCCCACTGACACCCACTCACCCTCCACCCCTCACTGAGACTCAATCACACTCACTCACCTCTCACTCAGGCTCACTCACACTCACTCACCCCTCACTCACACTCACTCACCCCTCACTCAGGCTCACTCACACTCAGCCCTCACTCACCCCCCCACTCACACTCACTCACCCTCCACCCCTCACCCAGATGCACTCACACTCACTCACTCCCCACTGACACTCACTCACCCTCCACCCCGCACTGAGACTCAATCACACTCACTCACCCCTCACTCAGGCTCACTCGCACTCACTCACCTCTCACTCACACTCACTCACCCCCCACTCACACTCACCCTCCACCCCTCACTGAGACTCACCCACTTACATTCCACCCCTCACTCAGACTCACTCACTCACCCTCCACCCCTCACTGAGACTCACTCAGACTCACTCACCCTCCACCCCTCACTGAGACTCACTCACACTCACTCACCCCCAACTCACTCACCCCCCCCACTCACACTAACTCACGCCCCACTCACACTCACTCAATCACCCTCATCCCTTTTCTGATTAAATTTCTTCGAAATGTGTGGTTGGCCAAATTTGGGATAAGTTTGCCCAAAGAATTCACCACTCCAAGAAAGCGAAGGACTGCTTTCTTATCCTCAGGGACTTTCATTGCCTCAATGACTTTTATCTTGTCAGTGTCCGGTCGTACACCGTGTTCCGATATCTGGTCACCCAGGAACTTGAGCGTGGACGTTCCAAAGCTGTATTTGGATTTGTTTAGCTTGAGACCATGCTCGTGTATGCATTTGAAGACTCTCTGCAGTCTCAACACATGTTCCTCTGGAGTCGAAGACCAGATGATAATATCATCCACGTAGACACGAACTCCGTCTATTCCTTCCATCATCTGTTCCATGATGCGGTGGAATATTTCAGACGCCAAAATGATTCCAAATGGCATTCGATTGTAGCAAAATCTGCCAAAAGGTGTATTGAAGGTGCAGAGCTTTCTGCTGGATTCTTCTAGTTGGATTCGCCAGAATCCTTGAGATGCATCTAGCTTGGTGAAGATGCTCGTGTGTGCCACCTCGCTTGTAATCTCTTCCCTTTTTGAGATTGGGTAATGTTCCCGCATTATGTTTTTGTTTAGGTCATTAGGGTCTATACAGATTCTTAAATCACCCAAAGGCCTCTTTACGCACTCCATTGAGCTGACCCAGTCAGTCGGTTCAGTGACTTTGGAGATGGTGCCTTTCTTCTGTAGGCTTGCGAGTTCTGATTTTAACCGTTCTCTCAGTGGAGCAGGGACTCTCCTTGGTGGGTGAACTACAGGTTTTGCATCAGCACGCAACAGAATTTTGTACTCAAATGGAAGTGTGTTCATTCCGCTGAAGGCATCTGGGTATTGATCCAGTATTCCTTCAATTCTGCTCTGAAGAGCTTGATGAGACGATGTCAGTGTGTAAATCTTTTGAATAAGGTTTAACTGCTTGCAGGCTTTCGCACCTAAGAGCGATGACTTGTCTGATCGTACAATTTCAAATCACAGACTCATCTCTATGTGTTTGTTGGGCACTACTAAATGGCATGACCCCAATGACGAGATTGCATTGCCATTGTAGTCCTGAAGTTTGCAGGCAGGAGTTTGTGAGCTTGCTTGAGCATCGAGAAGTTGAGCTTCGAAAGCAGGTTAGCTGTATCCCGTTTGAATTTAATAGGGCATCTATTTACATCCAACACTGTGTTCCATTCAGCGTCGGAATCATTAAAAAAAATATATATTTTATTGAAAATTTTTCGATCACAATTTTTTTCCCCTTACACATCAAACATAAAAAAAAAGAAAATTTAACAGTGAACAAATGGCTAACCAGCATGGTCAACTAATCATTTAACATAAAATAAAACTTTCCACCTCCCACCCCCTCCCCCCCTCTCCCCCCCCCCCCCCCCCTGGGTTGCTGCTGCTGGTCATCTATCTTCCCTCTAACGTTCCGCTAGGTAGTCGAGGAATGGCTGCCACTGCCTGGTGAACCCTTGAGCCGATCCTCTCAGCGCAAACTTCATCTGCTCCAGTTTTATGAACCCCGCCATATCGTTTATCCAGGCCTCCAGTCCGGGGGGTTTCGCTTCCTTCCACATGAGTAAAATCCTACGCCGGGCTACTAGGGACGCAAAGGCCACAACATCGGCCTCTTTCGCCTCCTGCACTCCCGGCTCATCCGCAACTCCAAATAAAGCTAGCCCCCAGCCTGGTTTGACCCGGACCTTCACCACCATTGAAATCACTCCCGTCACTCCCTTCCAATACCCCTCCAATGCCGGCATGACCAAAACATATGTGCGTGGTTTGCCGGGCTTCCGCCGCACCTCCCACACTTGTCCTCCACTCCGAAGAACCTGCTCAATCTTTCTCCCGTTATGTGTGCTCTATGTAGCACCTTGAATTGAATCAGGCTAAGCCTGGCGCATGAGGAAGAGAAATTTACCCTGCTTAGGGCATCAGCCCACATACCCTCCTCTATCTCCTCCCCGAGCTCTTCTTCCCACTTTCCTTTTAGTTCGCCCACCAGCTCCTCCCCCTCTTCCCTCATCTCTCGGTATAGCTCTGACATCTTGCCCTCCCCGACCCACACCCCCGAAAGCACTCTGTCCTGGATCCCCTGTGTCGGGAGCAGCGGAAATTCCCTCACCTGTTGTCTTGTGAACGCCCTCACCTGCATATACCTAAAGAAGTTTCCCCGGGGCAACTTATACTTTTCCTCCAATGCTCCCAAGCTCGCAAACGTCCCATCTATAAATAAATCTCCCACCCTCCTAATTCCCAACTGGTGCCAGCTCTGGAATCCTCCATCCATTCTTCCTGGGGCAAACCTGTGGTTGTTCCTGATTGGGGACCCCACCAGGGCTCCCCGCGCACCTCTCTGTCGCCTCCATTGTCCCCAGATATTCAATGTTGCCGCCACCACTGGGTTCATGGTAAACTTTTTTAGTGAGAGCGGTAGCGGCGCCGTCACCAGCGCCTCTAGGCTCGTCCCTTTACAGGACTTTCTCTCCAGTCATTTCCACGCCGCTCCCTCTCCCTCCATCATCCATTTACGAATCATCGCCACATTGGCGGCCCAATAGTAGTCGCCCAGATTCGGTAGCGCCAATCCTCCTCTGTCTCTGCTACGTTGTAGGAACCCCCTCCTTACCCTCGGGACTTTCCCTGCCCACACGAAGCTCGTGATGCTCCTGGCTATTTTTAAAAAAAATGTCTTAGTGATTAGTATAGGGAGACATTGAAATACAAATAAGAACCTCGGGAGGACCATCATCTTAATTGCTTGCACTCTGCCCGCCAACGACAGTGGCTGCATGTCCCACCTCTTGAAATCCTCCTCCATTTGTTCTACCAATCGTGTCAGATTAAGTCTGTGCAAGGTTCCCCAGCTCCTAGCGATCTGAATCCCCAGGTATCGGAAGTTTTGTTCCACTATCCTTAGGGGCAGGCCTTCTATCTCTCTACTCTGGTCCCCAGGGTGTATCACGAAAAGTTCACTCTTCCCCATGTTAAGCCTATATCCCGAGAAATCTCCGAACTCCCTCAATATCTGCATGACCTCTGTCATCCCCCCAACTGGGTCCGTCACATACAACAGTAGGTCATCTGCGTATAGCGACACTCGGTGTTCTTCTCCCCCTCTAACCACCCCTCTCCATTTCCTGGAGTCTCTCAACGCCATGGCCAGAGGTTCAATTGCCAACGCGAACAACAATGGAGATAGCGGGCATCCCTGTCTTGTTCCCCTATATAGTCGGAAATACTCCGATCTTTGCCGACCCGTGACCACACTTGCCGTTGGGGCCCCATAAAGGAGTTTGACCCAGCTAATAAACCCGTTCCCGAACCCAAACCTCCTTAGCACCTCCCATAAGTACTCCCACTCCACCCTGTCAAATGCCTTCTCTGCATCCATTGCCGCCACTATCTCTGCCTCCCCCTCTACTGGGGGCATCATTATCACCCCTAATAGTCGTCGCACGTTGACATTCAGTTGTCTCCCCTTTACGAACCCTGTCTGGTCTTCGTGCACCACCCCTGGACACAGTCCTCTATCCTCGATGCCAGTACCTTTGCCAGCAATTTGGCATCCACATTCAATAATGAAATAGTTCTATAGGACCCGCACTGCAACGGATCTTTATCCCGCCTCAAAATTAGCGATATCGTCGCCTCCGACATTGTCGGGGGTAAAGTCCCTCCTTCCCTGGCCTCATTAAACGTCCTCACCAACAGCGGGGCCAACAAGTCCACGTATTTTCTATAAAATTCCACCGGGAACCCGTCTGGTCCCGGAGCCTTCCCTGCTTGCATATTCCTCAGCCCCTTAATAACCTCATCCACCCCAATCGGTGCCCCGAGGCCTTCCACCTCCTGCTCCCCCACCCTCGGGAACCTCAATTGATCCAGGAACTGCCGCATCTCCTCCTTTCCCTCCGGGGGTTGGGACCTATACAGTCCTTCATAAAAGGTTTTGAACACCTCGTTTATCTTCCCTGCTCTCCGCACCGTAGCTCCCTTTTCGTCTCTAATTCCCCCTATCTCCCTCGCCGCTGTCCTCTTTCGCAGCTGATGGGCCAGCAGGCGACTAGCCTTTTCCCCATATTCATACCTCCTCCCCTGTGCCTTCCTCCACAGCACCTCCGCCCTTCTGGTGGTCAAAAGGTCGAATTCCGTCTGGAGTCGTCGTCTCTCCCTGTACAGTCCCTCCTCCGGGGTCTCCGCAAATTCCCTGTCCACCCTTAAAATCTCCGCCAGTAATCTTTCCCTTTCCTTGGCCTCTGTTTTCCCTTTGTGGGCCCTAATGGAGATCAGCTCTCCTCTGACCACCGCTTTTAGTGCTCCCCATACCACTCCCACTCGGACCTCCCCGTCGTCATTAGCCTTCAGGTACCTCTCAATACATCCCCGCACTCTTCCACACACTCCCTCATCCGCCATCAATCCCACATCTAATCGCCAGAGTGCTCGCTGCTCCCTTTCCTCTCCTAGTTCCAGGTCCACCCAGTGTGGGGCATGATCCGAAACCGCTATGGCTGAATACTCAGCTACCTGCCCCCTTCCCGTGTCGACTAGCCATCACCTTCTCTAGGCCAGTCCCGTATCCCGCTTCCGCGCTCCCACTCGCTCCCCAGGCGTCGCATTCCATCCCCGTCCACCCACTCTTTAGCCATTTCCTCTTTGATTTCCGCAGCAGCAACCCAGTTATCCCCCCCTCCCCCTCCTCCCCGCTAGATCCCCCTCTAGCGTGATTGCTCCCCCATATTACTTCCGCAAGTCAGCTGACTTCAACTGACCCCGGCTACTCCTGCTCCCTCCTTGACCCCCCCGTGTGGGGAACTCCCATCTACCTTGCGCCTGTCTTCCCGCCATTATCTTTCTGGCGCGGGAACATCCCTATATCTGACCCGCCTCTTGTAGCGCAGCACCCTTTCCCCTCCCACTCCCATTCCTCATTCTCCGCCTATGTCCCTTCTTTCCCCCCCCCCACCGGTGCCCACATTTCTTAGTGTCTCCCCCTTCCCAATTTACTTCTCTATTTACATCGACAATAACATTCCCTACAGTATCAGTCCCTCAGTTCCGATCCAATTTCTCATCTTTAATAAAGGTCCATGCTTCTTCCGCCGTTTCGAAATAATGATGTCTCTCCTGGTACGTGACCCATAATCGTGCCGGCTGCAGCATCCCGAACTTCACCTTCTTTTTGTGTAACACCTCCTTGGCTCGGTTAAAACTCGCCCTCCTTCTCGCCACCTCCGCACTCCAATCCTGGTACACCCGTACCACTGCATTCTCTCATCTGCTACTCCGTACCTTTTTAGCCCATCTCAGGACCTCTTCTCTATCTTTAAGGCGGTGAAATCGCACGATTGTCGCCCTAGGTGGTTCTCCCGCTTTTGGTCTTCTCGCCGGGATCCGATGGGCCCCCTCCACCTCTAAGGGGCCCGCAGAGGCCTCTGCTCCCATCAACGAGCTTAGCATTGTGCTTACATAAGCCCCGCAATCCGCTCCTTCCACTCCCTCAGGGAGACCCAGTATCCGAAGGTTCTTCCTTCGCGCTCTGTTTTCTAGGGCCTCAATCCTTTCAATGCACTTTTTGTGGAGCGCCTCGTGCGTCTGTGTTTTGACCGCCAGGCCCAGGATCTCGTCCTCATTATCCATCACCTTCTGCTCCACCACGCGGAGCTCTGTCTCCTGGGTCCTTTGTGCCTCCTTAAGCCCCTCAATTGCCTGTAGCATCGGGGTCAGCACCTCCCTCTTTAGTAGCTCCACACACCGTCTCAAGAATTCGTCTTGCTCGGGCCCCCATGTCGCCTGGGCTGTCTCCGCCGCCATCTTGTGTCTTCTCCCTTTCTGTCCCTATCGTCGAGGATTCCTCGCGCTGCAGCCGCCGCCGCCATTTTCCTCTTTCGTTGGGGGGGGGGGGACTCCCTATTCACTCACCCCACACCGGGTTTCGTCGCGCGAAAATTTCCCGTTGGGGCTCTTAGAAGAGCCCAAAGGTCCGTTGGAGCTGGAGCCGCCGAAATGTGCGGCTTAGCTGGTCATCGCCTCAACCGGAAGTCCAGCGTCGGAATCATTGACATGGATTGATTGAACTTGCGATTTATTCTCTGTGGAGTTTTCAAACTTTTCAATAATTCCCACTTGGAATGTTTTATCCAGGCAATAAGCTTCAGGATCTGTTGTACTATCTTGATCAGACTCATCTGTTTTAAGTTGTACACTGCCAATGTTACTCTTCTTGAAGTTCTGATTGTGAGTTTTAAATTATAGTGCAGGTCTGCACTGTGCAGCATAGTGATTCAGTCTCCCACGTTGGAGACATTGTTTGTCTTTTGCAGGGCATTTTTTTCAGAAGTTTTTTTCAAGCAGTTCCACACCTCATGCACATCATCGCGTCAATGTCATGATGCTCCGTGCATCACCGCGCATGCGCATATGGTTCTCGGTCGTCTCGAATTCTTTTTGCGAAGTGCGCATGTGCAGGGCCCGAGTGAGAGAGCGTAAAGTGGCAGCCATCCGAAATGTGGAACCTTTTCAATTGCGACACATGTTAAGCGTTTGAGTGGATGATGGAACATCAAAAAGAGTGGTTGGAATTAAAGGCGAAACTCACAACATTAAAGGCGAAATTCACCGTCTTAGAATTCTTTGATCCAGATCGTGAAACTAAGATCTCGACTGACGCAAGTCAGGATGGAATTGGAGCAGTGTTGTTACAGAAAGACGATACCTCATCATGGGTTCCAGTAGCATATGCATCATGTGCAATGACACCGACAGAGACTCCGTACGCTCAAATTGAAAAGGAATGTTTAGGTCTCCTCACTGGTATCCTAAAATTCCATGATTACGTTTACGGCCTGCCAACATTCACCGGTGAAACGGATCATAAACCGCTGGTGCACATCATTCAAAAGAATCTGAATGACATGACTCCTGAATTACAAAGAATACTACTCAAACTTCGGATGATTTCAATCTTGTATATACCCCTGGCAAAGATGTCATCATTGCAGACGCATTGTCTCGTTCAGTCACTTCGCCAAGTGAACCACTAGAGATAATCCAACACATCGAGTCTCAGGTACAAATGTGCACAGGCAACCTTCCTGCAACAGACAAAAGAAAATTCTCATAAGAGAAGAAACGAAAAACGATCCATTGCTGCAACGAGTCATTCATAACCTCAACAATGGGTGGCCGAAAGGGCAATGTCCGCAATTCCGCAATGTTAAAGAGGGCTTAACGATGATTAATAGTATACTGCGAGACAGAATAGTCATTCCACTGCGTCTCAGGCCTATGGTACTACGTCAAGTTCACGAGGGACACCTCGGAATAAAAAAATGTAAACCAAGGGCCAAACAAGCCGTTTACTGGCCGGGCATCAATAAGGACACCACGGACACGGTCTTGGGATGTGACACCTGTCAAAAGTTCCAACAAGCGCAGTGTAAGGAGACTCTACAACCACATGACTTGGAAACCTCTCCTTGGTCCAAGGTAGGCATTGACCTATTCCACACTAATGGTCGTGACTACATATTCCTTATAGACTACTACTCAAACTACCCTGAGGTATTGAAGCTGTCAGACCTCACCTCAAAGACTGTGATCAGAACATGCAAAGAAACTTTCTCTTGTCATGGCATACTGAACACTGTTATGACTGACAATGGACCGTGCTTTCACAGTCAAGACTGGACTGAATTTGCAAAACGCTACAACTTTAAGCACCTCACCTCGAGTCCGCACTACCTACAGTTCAACGGCAAAGTTGAAAAGGGGGTGCACATAGTCAAACAGCTAATCAACAAAGCCTCGGATTCAGCATCTGACATTCACTTAGCACTACTCTAATATCGTGCTACTCATTATCGACTGGCATGTCACCAGCTCAACTTCTGATGAACAGGGATCTGAGAACAACTCTCGGCTCTGCAACTACCTAATCCAGATCACCTACCAATGATAGAGAAGCTGAAACAGCTTTGTAATGCTCAAACATATTACTACAACAGACATGCAGCCACTCTGGAATCGCTATCTCCAGAAGATACCGTCAGAATCAAAAAACCTGATGGACGTTGGTCTGCTCCAGCTATCATCATTAGACAAGCCGCACCCAGATCCTACATTTTAAAAACGTCTGATGGCAACATCATTCGTAGAAATCGAAGGGCACTTCAAAAATCACACGCCCACAACTGATTTTTCCTCAAGTTCCATTTAATGAAGAAATATTTTGGGACACCATAACCAACAACTCTACGAGTCGTGATTCACACACAACTATCAAAACATCGACGTCTCCACCGCAACTTCTAAGAAGGTCATCAAGAATGAGAAGACGACCTAAAAGACTGAATTTACGAACATTTTGTTGAATATATTTGCTGTGTATATATCATGTTGTTACCTTTTACCCCCCCCCCACTCAGATTCACTCACACTCACTCACCCTTTTACATCAATCACTTATGTTATATTATGTGGTAGTAATGTGTTGTTACTCTTTTGCTTACTTCCAGAATGGCCTGATGGTTGTGGTTCAGTAAAACTATCACTCTTCAAATTAAGCAAATACTGTTTATTGAATCACGAATATAAATATCTGAGTTTGTTCACTCTTCTACAACTATAACTGAAGATTAGGTAAATAAGATTAAGTTTATATAATGTTTAACTACACGTAGCAACTAAGCTATATCTCTAACACTCTGCTCACTGGTCACTCCTAATACGAAGAGACGGGAATCTCCTCTGAGTGTAGCTCATATACATAGATCCGGTGCTGCCATCTAGTGGTTGTCTAGCACGATAATACAGATGTAACCTCTTACATATCAGCAGATATAAAGATCACTACCTCCCCCCTTTTTTAAAACATATTTTCTATGCAACAGCGAAAATTGTATAACAAATGAGTATAAATCATGAGATGTATATCTGTACAATCAAAATTTGAGTAATGGCTATACACAATAATCCAATATTTTATAAGTTCAGTCTGTTAGGTTTTCGTTGTCGTCATGTTGATCTTCTTAGCTGATGAGGAGGTGAATCTGAAACTTTGACAGTTTTGTGCATGTCATCTGATTTTCTGGTATACAGTAGATATTCATGAAATAGTGAGTCATTGAAGTTTAAATTTGGAAATATTGGTTGTTGAAGCCTAATTTTCTGCAAAGCACGCGGTTACGTCGAAAAATCGTGCCTTCTGCTGATTTTACTGTGTAGGAACGTGGAACTTCTTGCCTAATGATTGTAGCTGGAGCAGACCATCCTCCTTCTAGATTCTTGATTCTGACAAGGTCGTCCTTTGTCAGTGGATCTAATTGAGTTGTATGTTGGTCATAGTACGATCCTTGTTTTGAAAGTTGTTCTTCAATCTTCTTCAGAACAGGCAAATGGTCTGTATTCTGCAGTCTGATTGCTGGTGAGGTAGCCCTGAGATCCCTGTTGAATAACATTTGAGCTGGTTAGAGTCCTGAAGATAGAGGAGTAGCTCTGTATGACGATAAAGCAAGATGAATGTCTGACATTGAGTCATTTGCTTTACTTATCAACTGTTTGACTATGTGAACACCCTTCTCTACCTTGCCGTTGGACTGAGGGTAGTGAAGACTGGATGTCACATGCCTGAAGTTATATTTCTTCGAGAATTCTGAGCATTCCAAACTTGCAAAACATGGACCATTGTCCGACATTACTGTATCCGGTATTCCATGTCTTGAGAATGTTTCTTTACACGCTTTAATTACTGAGGTTGATGCTGTATGTGCGTGTACATAAGGGTTTAATGGGTAATCAGTAGCACCACATGATCACTAGAGGGCCGGACCAACAGGGGTATAAAAAGCAACCACATTGTGTCTCTCTCTCTCTCTTTGGATGGACTGTAACCAGGAAAGAAGTATCAGATTCGCTCAGATGGTTAGTGGAGTTACGTATAGTTACTGTAGTTAGATCTTGTTAACCTTGTCACTAGTATCAATGTTAAAGTAAAGAACTCACACAATTATTGTTATAGTTATTCAATAAACCTTTTGTTACCACTGGATGAGTTCAAGTCTTCTTCATCGAGATTCAGAAGATCTCATTAGTAACCAAGGTTTGAGTAACGTATATTACACTCCGTAGTATATCAAAACACACAGAGAAGTGTAATCAAAGATAATACAGGAGCGCAATAAAAGAGATGCCAGGTCTGGAAGTTTCATAACTTCTGGGTAGTTAGAATAATAATCCATTATTGGAACGTAGTCTCGACCGGTTGTGTGGAAAAGGTCGATCCCTACTTTGGTCCAAGGAGATGTGATCAGTTTGTGCTGTTGAAGGGTCTCCTTGCATTGCGCGGCTTGGTGTCTTTGACAGGTTTCACAGGTTATTATGTCAGTGATATCCCTGTTTATCCCCGGCCAGTAGACTGCCTGTCGTGCTCTTCTTTTATATTTTCCGATACCAAGGTGCCCCTCATGAATTTTTTCTAAAATGTCGGATCGAAGACATTGTGGAATGACAATTTGGTCTTGTCTCAACAATAGACCATTAACTATTGTCAAATCCGATTGAATGTTATAGTATTGAGAACATCGCCAATTCGGCCACCCATGCTGTCGATGGTACATTACCCTCTGAAGGCTAGCGTCCTTCTTCATTTCTGACTTGAAATTAATTGTAGTTTTTTGTCTGATGCAGGAAAGTTCTCCACACAGAGTTGAGCACGAGTTTCGACATCTCGTATGAATTTCATTGGTGTGCTATCTGTTGCAATGGAACGTGATAAAGTGTCTGCAATTATTAGCTTGTTTCCAGATGTATAAATTAACTTGAAATCAGACATTCGTAATTTCATCATTATTCGCTGGAGTCTTGGCGTCATATCATTTAGATCTTTGTCAATGGTGTGGACCAACGGCCTGTGATCCATCTCAACTGTGAAGGTTGGGAGTCCGTAGACATAATCATGGAATTTGAGTATTCATGTTGTTATGGGCGAGGCTTTTCAGAACCCCAAAATGTATCATGGAGTTCAACCAACCTCACCCTTTAATGGATTTGTTGCTTTTCCAAGCACACGGCTTTTTCCCTAGGTGTGGGATTACAATTATGGACACGTGGGTTTTTAAACACAAAACACTGTTTATTCCATGAACTCAACTTAACATCTTAAATAAACATTGGATCTCTTAACACCCCTTACTTCAGAGATAACTCGGAAAATATTGCAACATCCAATATTTTAAGGAGTAAATAACTCCTTAAAATGTTCCTTCAAACTTCCAAGAGACTTTTTTTTAATAATATTTTTATTAAGGATTTTAACAACACAATTTTTTTTCCCTTACAAATAATAACCCCCCCCCCGCCCCCGTAACAAAATAACGCAAATTCTCACTGAGCAAGATATATACATGGCAAGATGGTATATTTACATAGCTTTATACATGGCCCTCGCCCATTCGTGCCAGTTTCCCCCACCCTCCATGTTATCCCCCGCTCATCCGTCCCCTCCAGCAATCTCTCATTCCCCCCTCCCCTACCCGCCCCCCCCGCCCCCCAGGGTTGCTGCTGCTGCTGCCCGACCTCCCTCTAACGCTCCGCGAGGTATTCTAGGAACGGTTGCCACCGCCTGTAGAACCCTTGTGCAGACCCTCTCAAAGCAAACTTAATTCTCTCCAATTTTATGAACCCCGCCATGTCGTTTATCCAGGCCTCCAGGCTAGGGGGCTTGCCTCCTTCCACAATAGCAAGACCCTTCGCCGGGCTACTAGGGACGCAAAGGCCAGAATTCCGGCCTCTTTCGCCTCCTGTACTCCCGGCTCATCCACTATTCCAAATATTGCTAGCCCCCAGCTTGGCTTGACCCGGACTTTCACCACCTGAGATATTACTCCCGCCACTCCTCTCCAGAACCCCTCCAATGCCGGGCATGACCAAAACATATGGATATGGTTCGCCGGGCTCCCTGAACATCTTTCACATCTATCCTCTACTCCAAAGAACCTACTCAGCCTCGCCCTCGTCAAATGCACTCTGTGAACCACCTTAAATTGTATCAGACTGAGCCTGGCACACGAGGAGGAGGTATTAACCCTGCCCAGGGCATCAGCCCATAGCCCTTCCTCAATCTTCTCCCCCAGCTCCTCCTCCCATTTACCCTTCAATTCTTCTACCTGCGCTTCCCCCTCTGCTTTCATCTCTTGGTATATTTCCGACACCTTGCCCTCCCCGACCCATACCCCTGAGATCACCCTATCTTGAACTTCTTGTGCCGGGAGCAACAGAAATTCCCTCACCTGTTGCCTCGCAAAAGCTCTCACCTGCATATATCTAAATGCGTTTCCCGTGGGTAACTCAAATTTCTCCTCCAGTGCCCCTAGGCTCGCAAATGTCCCGTTAATGAACAGGTCCCCCATTCTTCTAATCCCCGCACGATGCCAGCCTTGGAACCCCCCGTCCATCTTCCCCGGGACAAACCAGTGGTTACCCCTGATCGGGGACCACACCAATGCTCCCATTGCACCCCTGTGCCTTCTCCACTGGCCCCAGATCCTTAGCGTTGCCGCCACCACCGGGCTTGTGGTGTGTTTTGTCGCCGAGAGCGGCAGCGGTGCCGTTACCAACGCTCCCAGGCTCGTTCCTTTACAGGACGCCATCTCCATCCTCTTCCATGCTGCCCCCTCTCCCTCCATGACCCACTTGCGGATCATCGCCACGTTTGCTGCCCAGTAGTAACTCTCTAGGTTTGGCAAAGCCAACCCTCCTCGGTCCCTGTTGCGTTCCAAGAACCCTCTTCTAACCCTCGGTGTCTTATTTGCCCACACATACCCCATAATACTCCTACCTACTTTCTTGAAAAAGCCCTTGGTGATCACGATGGGGAGGCACTGAAACACGAACAAAAACCTTGGAAGGACCACCATTTTGACCGACTGCACCCTACCCGCCAGCGAGAGCGGGAGCATGTCCCATCTTTTAAAATCCTCCTCCATTTGCTCCACCAACCTTGTCAAATTCAGTTTATGTAGGGCCCCCCAACTTCTGGCCACCTGTATCCCCAGATACCAAAAAATCCCCTCCGCCCTCCTCAGCGGTAGGTCCCCTATCCCTCTTTCTTGGTCCCCTGCCTGTAATACAAAAAGCTCACTCTTCCCTACATTAAGCTTGTAGCCCGAGAACTCCCCAAACTCCTTCAGAGTCTGCATGACCTCCACCATCCCCTCTATTGGGTCCGCCACGTATAGCAGCAGGTCATCCGCGTATAGGGATACCCGATGCTCCTCTCCCCCGCGGACTATTCCCCTCCATTTCTTGGACTCCCTAAGTGATATGGCCAAGGGTTCGATCGCTAGTGCAAACAACAGGGGGGACAGGGGGCACCCCTGCCTCGTCCCTCGGTACAGCCGAAAGTACTCCGACCTCCGCCGGTTCGTCACTACACTCGCCACCGGGGCGCTATAAAGGAGCTTAACCCATCTAATAAACCCTCCCCCGAACCCAAACCTGCGCAATACCTCCCAGAGGTACTCCCACTCTACTCGGTCAAAGGCTTTTTCCGCATCCATAGCTGCCACTATCTCCGCCTCTCCCTCCTCCGATGTCATCATTATCACGTTTAAGAGCCGCCACACATTGGGGTATTTAACTGCCTACCCTTTACAAATCCCGTCTGGTCCTCATGAATCACCCCCGGGACACAGTCCTCAATCCTCGTGGCCAGCACTTTTGCCAATAACTTAGCGTCCACATTGAGGAGCGATATCGGCCTGTACGATCCACATTGCAGTGGATCCTTGTCTCGCTTAAGAATCAAGGAGATTGTCGCCTCCGACATTGTCTGGGGCAGGGTTCCCTCCTCTCTTGCCTCGTTAAAGGTCCTCACTAGCAGCGGGGCCAGCAGGTCCACATATTTTCTATAGAACTCCACCGGGAACCCGTCCGGCCCCGGGGCCTTCCCCGCCTGCATGCTCCCCAAGCCCTTACTCAGCTCCTCCAGCCCAATTGGTGCTCCCAAACCAACCGCCTCCTGCTCCTCCACCGTCGGGAACCCCAGCTGGTCCAGAAATCGCCTCATTCCCCCTTGCCCCCCCCTGGGGGCTGGGACCTGTACAGTTCTTCATAGAAGGCCTTGAATGCCTTATTTATTCTTGTGGCACATCGAATCGTGGCTCCCCTTCCATCTTTGATTCCCCCTATTACCCTCGCTGCCGCCCTCTTACGGAGCTGGTGCGCCAGCATCCGACTAGCCTTTTCCCCATACTCATAGGTCGCCCCCTGCGCCTGCCTCCATTGTGCCTCCGCCTTGCCCGTGGTCAGTAGGTCAAACTCCGTCTGGAGCCGTCGCCGTTCCCTGAGTACTCTTTCCTCCGGGGCCTCTGTGTATCTCCTGTCCACTTGCAAGATCTCCCCCACTAACCTCTCCCTTTCCATGCCCTCTGTCTTCTCCCTATGAGCCCTAATGGAGATCAGCTCTCCCCTGACCACCGCCTTCAACGCCTCCCATACCACCCCCACTCGCACCTCCCCATTGTCGTTGGCCTCCAAGTACCTTTCAATGCACCCCCTCACCTTCCCACACACCACCTCATCAGCCAGCAGTCCTACGTCCAACCGCCACAGCGGGCGTTGGTCCCTCTCCTCTCCCAGCCCCATTTCCACCCAGTGCGGGGCATGGTCCGAAACGGCTATGGCCGAATACTCCGTCCCCTCCACTCTCGGAATAAGCGCCCTACCCAGAACAAAGCAATCTATCCGGAAGTAAACCTTATGTACGTGGGAGAAAAAAGAAAATTCCCTGGCCTGCGGTCTTGCAAACCTCCATGGGTCCACTCCCTCCATCTGATCCATAAAACCCGAGCACCTTGGCCGCCGCCGGACTCCTTCCCGTCCTTGATCTGGAGCGGTCAAGTGCTGGGTCCAGCACTGTATTAAAGTCCCCTCCCATTATCAGTCCTCCTACCTCCAGGTCCGGAATGCGCCCCAAAATACGCTTCATAAATCCAGCATCATCCCAGTTCGGGGCGTATACATTTACCAACACCACCCTCGTCCCTTGCAGCCTACCACTCACCATCACATATCTCCCTCCATTATCCGCTACGATAGTCTTGGCCTCAAATGACACATGCTTTCCCACCAGAATTGCCACCCCTCTATTTTTCGCGTCTAATCCCGAGTGAAATACCTGTCCTACCCATCCCTTTCTTAACCTGACCTGGTCCGCCACCTTCAGGTGTGTCTCTTGGAGCATTGCCACGTCTGCCTTCAGTCTCTTCAAGTGCGCGAACACTCGAGCCCTCTTCACCGGCCCGTTCAGGCCCCTCACGTTCCATGTTATCAGCCGGATTGGAGGGACCCCCCCCCCCCCCCCCCCCCGACTAGCCATCTCCTTTTCTGGGCCAGTCCCTTGTCCGCGTCTCCCTCCCTCTCCAGTCCCCCAGCCGGGGGACCCCCGTCCCAGCCACCTCTTCTGTGTCCCATTCTCTTTCGGCCAGTGCAGCAGCAACCCTTTTCCCCCCCCTTCCCTCCTCCCCCCCTTCCCTCCCTCCCCTCCCCCTCGCTAGATCCCCGTCTAGCTTTTTTGCTCCCCCCATATCCCTCCCGTAAGTCAGCTGACACCTGCTGACCCCGGCTTCCCCCGCCATCCCTTTGACCCCCCCGTGTGGGAATCTCCCAATCCATATACATTCCTTCGTTCCCCTTCCCGCCTTTCTTGCCGCGCGCGGTAAAGAAAACCCCGTGCTTTCCAAAGCCTGCCCCACCCCCCATGGCGCCTCCTGTCGTGACCTTGTCTCTCTCCCCCAGCCCATATAACATTCCCTGTGCGTGATTGGCCCCCTATGTACAACAACCATCATACTTCAACCCTCAAACATCACCCTCCCACACAAACCCTCAATTAGAGTCCAGCTTTTCAGTTAGTATAAAGGTCCACGCCTCTTCGGGCGTTTCAAAGTAGTGGTGTTGGCCATTATGTGTAACCCACAGTCGCGCTGGCTGCAACATTCCAAATTTCACTCCTTTCCGATGCAGCACCGCTTTGGCCCGGTTGAAACTCGCTCTCCGCTTAGCGACCTCCGCGCTCCAGTCCGGGTATATTCGGATCTCAGCATTGTCCCACTTGCTGCTCCGTTCCCTCTTGGCCCATTTCAGGACCCTCTCTCTGTCCGTAAACCGGTGAAATCTCACCACCATCGCCCTTGGCGGCTCATTTGCCTTGGGCTTCCTCGCAAGCACTCGGTGCGCCCCATCCAGCTCCAGCAATCCCGGGGGGGCCTCCACACCCATCAGCATCCCAATCATTGTGCCCGCATATGCCGCGGCATCGGCCCCCTCCACTCCTTCTGGGAGTCCCAGGATCCTCAAGTTGTTTCTCCTCGACCTATTCTCCATGTCGTCGAGTCTTCCCGCCCACGTCTTGTACAGCGCCTCGTGCCGCTCCACTTTCTCCGCCAGGCCCACGAGTTCATCGTCGTTCACGGTCACTTTTTCCTGGATCTCCTGGATCTTCACCTCTTGGGCTTTCTGGGTTGCTCCAAGTCGTTCAATTATCGCCAGCAGAGGCGCCACCATCTCCTTGCGCATCTCCTCAAAGCAGCGCTTGATGAACTCCTGCATCTCTTCTTTGTCTGTTGGTGCCGCCATTTTTTTTTGTTTTTCCTTCTTCTCTCGCTGCTCCAGGGCCGCTTTTTTTGCCGTTTCGCTGTGGGTCTGATCCATACAGCTTGGTTGGGGACCTCTCTTCTTCCTTCCCCACGGGTTGGATTTCAAAAAAATGCCGTTGGGGCTCCGTTAGCGGGCCCGAAAGTCCGTTTTTGCGGGAGCTGCCGAATCGCGCGGCTTAGCTCCGCATCGCCGCAACCCGGAAGTCCAACTTCCAAGAGATTTAACACCTTTAAACAGTATCACATCAGGTTAAAGGATATATATATTTTCTGTAGAATGGTAGAGATGTATTAGCTTGGTTGATTTCAGCTCCAGCACCTTGCTTTCTTCTTGCAGCTCTCTGGACATACACCCACTGCTTTTTAAACTGAAACTAAAAACCTGCAAAACCAAACTGCAAAACTTCAAAAATGGCTGAACTGAGCTGAGCTCCATCCCCGCTATGACATCACTGTTTTCTTAAAGGTACATTGCTTAAACATCCATGTCTTAAAGGTACCCTCACATGACACCTCTCCCCCCAAAAAATAAATAAACCATCAACTTCAAGATGGTTTCATTTTTCACTTTTGCACCATCCACTAAGAAATGCACACAGTAAATATACATTTTCGTTTTAAGAAAACAACACACTCAAACAGGTATGATAATATAGTCCATTTTTCTTTGTTCTTCTTCCTCCAACCAAAATCCTTCTCGATTGACAGTCTCTTTGAACAAAGTTTCTGCACGATCCGTCCATTCCTCTACTCCCCGGCATTTCTTCTTCAGAATCAGATAGTTTAGTTCAATCTGACCACAGAGCCCTTTGCAATTCTCCAATACAGGAACATTGGTGATCACAGCTTTCAGGCAGTCAAATGCCTGTTGAAAGTCCGCTGTCCATTGAAATTTTTTACGTTTCTTCAGCAATTCCCTCAGTGGAGTAATCACGCCACAAAACCTTTGCACAACTGTTCGATCAAATTCATTTATGCTAGGAGATCGCATTATTTCCCTTTGTCTTTAGGATAACGGAAACTCTGCAAGGAAAATGATTCGGGCTTCTCCAAATTCATTTTCGGCTAGGTTCATCACCAAACCCGCCTCCTGAAGTCGATCAAAGAACTCCATGCAATGTTTTAAATGTTCTTTCCATGTCTGGAAGTTGGAAATAAAGCGGATTGTCCCACTTTCTCCATGCAATCCTTCAATGGTGGGACAGGATAAGAGTCCGTTCTTGTAACTGCATTCACCTTTCTATAGTCCACACACAACCGTTGGGTACCATCTGGTTTAGGTACCATCACTATGGGTGAGCAACCCACTTCAATTATGCCATTCTTCAGCATACCCTCAATCTCTCTGTTAACCTGTGCCAATTTTAAAGGATGAAGTCTATATGGATGTTGTTTAATAGCAACAGCATTTCCCACATCTACATCATGTATAGCCATTTCAGTACTTCCCAATTTATCTCTACAAACTTGCCCATGTGATATCAATAACTCTTTCAGGTCAGTTTGTTTTTCCTCTGGAAGGTAACTTAACAATTCATCCCAATTTTTAAGAACATCCTCATTTTCCAATTTAATTTGAGGTATGTCAAATTCACAGTCATCTGGATTTGGTTCGTCATTTTGAGTTAGAATCATTAAAACCTCCTTTTTCTCTCCTTCCCTTTCAAAGTACCTTTTAAGCATATTCACATGACACACTCGGTGAGTCTTCCTTCTATCTGGTGCTTTTACCACATAATTCATCTCACTTAATTTCCTTTCAATCTGGTGTGGTACACAAAACCTAGCTTTTAAAGGCTCCCCTACCACTGGTAACAACATTAAAACTTTATCCCCACTGGCAAAACTATGAACTTTGGATTTCTTGTCCGCTACCCGTTTCATCACATTTTGTGCAACTTTCAAATGTTGTATAGCCAATTCACCTGCTCTATTTAATCGTTCCCTAAAACTTGACACGTAATCCAATAGTGTAATTTCCGATTTCTCACCCACCAATTTTTCTTTAATCAATTTAAGTGGTCCTCTTACCTCATGACCAAAAATTAGTTCAAAAGGACTAAATTTGGTAGACTCATTAGGTGCATCCCTAATTCCAAACAATACGAATGGGATTCCTTTATCCCAATCCACTGGATAATCTTGACAATACGCCCTCAACATTGTCTTTAATGTCTGATGCCACCTTTCTAACTCTCCCTGCGATTCTGGATGGTATGCAATTTATTTAAATTGTTTTATTCCTAAGCTATCCATAACTTCTTTGAATAACTTTGAAGTAAAATTTGTTCCTTGATCTGATTGAATTTCTGTGGGTAGTCCATATCTAGTAAAGAATTTTAGTAACTCCTCCACAATCCTTTTAGCTGTAATATTACATACTGGACTGGCCTCTGGAAACCTAGTAGATACATCCATTACAGTCAAAAGATATTGATTCCCACTTTTTGTTTTAGGAAGCGGTCCTACACAATCGATTAGGACCCTTGTAAAAGGTTCCTCAAATGCTGGGATGGGTATTGAGGGTGCTGGTTTTATCACTGCTTGAGGTTTCCCTATCACTTGACATGTGTGACATGATTGACAAAATTTAACTACATCTTTATATAGTCCAGGCCAATAAAAATGTTTCTGGATTTTAGCTTGAGTTTTCCATATTCCCAAATGACCTCCCACTGGTACCTCATGTCCAAGTCGCAACACCTCCTTTCTATACCCTACTGGCAATACTACTTGATGAACTTCTGCCCACTTTTCATCCGTCTGCATATGTACAGGTCTCCATTTTCTCATCAAGACATCATTTTTACAGTAATAACACTGGTATACTCTCAGATTCCTCTTCCGTATATGCTTTCTGATATATCCGTTTTATTTCTACATCTTTCTGTTGTAACTCCGCCAATATTCCTGAACTAAAAATATCCGCCTCATCCTCCACCTGTTCTTGTTCTTTTTCAACCACCTGATCAAAAATCGTTTCTGATAATTGCCCTTCCACTTCATCTTCACTCTTTGATTTCTCCTCTTGTCTTAACCTGTGACTTTGCGACCTTGTTACTACACAATCCGGAAAAATCCCAGGATATTCGTCCTTCAACACTTCAGTTGACTGATTTTCCACTGGCTTATCAACCACAGTAGGCATCACTCCCACCTGCGATCCAGCTATATCATTACCCAAGATAAATTGTATTCCTGGACAAGATAGTTTATCTATTACTCCTACTACCACTTCACCAGCCTTCACTGGACTTTCCTATCTTACCTTATATAATTGAACACTACCCCTCTCACCCTGAATTCCACATATCACCACCTTTTCTGGCAACATTCTTCCCAAACTACATAATTCCTCCTCTCTTACCATTAAAGATTGACTAGCCTCTGTATCTTTTAAAATTGTGACTTCTTTACCTGCTCCTCCTGATACACATGAGTAAACTTTACCCACACAAGTAAATTCTTTAAAGACATTTGGCACCTTCTTAACAATTACTTCTTGAACAGGCTGTACAATCGTTTGCACCTCCTTCGCTTCCCTTGGGCCTTCCTTTACCACTCTAACAAACCCCACTATCTTATCCTGTTTAACCACATCAGCACTTCCCAGTGCTTTTCTTCAACCACTAACACTGTGACTTTACATGGCCTAGTTTATTAAAGTGAAAACATTTGAAACTTTTCATTTCTTTTCCACCCTCCTGGATTTCTTTTTTAATCTGAGGTACACTCTCTTTATTGTCTCCCATCAGATCACCTTTACCTTTACCATTTGAGTATTTCTCATGTCCCCATTTTCTATCCCTCACCGGCTGAAACTGATGTCGGAAACCAATCTTTGATTTATGAACTAAGTCATAATCATCTGCCATTTCCATTGCTAATCTTGCAGTTTTAACCCTCTGTTCTTCCACATGAGTTCTCACTACATCAGGAATTGAATTTTAAAACTCCTCCAAAAGTATAATTTCTCTGGGAGCTTCATACGTTTGGTCTATTTTCAAAGCCCTTATCCACCTATCAAAATTACTCTGTTTGAGCCTTTCAAACTCCATGTATGTTTGACCAAATTCTTTCCTTAAATTTCTAAATCTTTGTCTGTAAGCTTCAGGCACTAGCTCATATGCACTTAAGGTGGATTTCTTCACCTCCTCATACGTTCCAGATATCTCCTCCGGTCGCGATGCAAACATTTGACTAGCTCTACCCACCAGCTTTGTTTGAATCAGTAACACCCACATGTCCTGTGGCCATTTCATTTGTTTAGCTACCTTCTCAAATGAAATGAAAAAGGCTTCCACTTCCTTCTCGTCAAACCTTGGCAATGCTTGGACATATTTAAATAGATACCCACCAAGCCTTTGACTATGACGCTCTTTCTCACTATCCTCATCACTATCATCCAACAGTACGTTTCCCTTTACGTCTGCCAATTTTAACTGATTGTCATGTTTCATGGCCATTTTCTGAAGTTCAAACTCCCTCTCTTTATCTTTTTCCCTGATCTGTATCTCCCTTTCTTTTTCTTTTTGTTCTGCTAGGGCTATTCTTTCTTTTCTCCCTTCCTCTCTCTCCTTTTCTTTTTCCTCTCTCTCTCTCTTTCTTTTTCCTCTCACTCTGTTTCCTGTCTCTCACTCTCGTATGCCAGCCGCTTTATTTCTTTCTCATATTCCATTTGTTTAATTTGCAACTGAATTTTTGCCATTTCAGGCAACTTTAAATGCTTAACCACTGCCATAATTACCTCATCTTTTCACATTTTGTCAGGTAATGTTAACTGCAATATTCTTGCCAAATCTAACAGTCTGCTTTTCGTTTCTGTCCATAAAGTACTACGTGTGACATTCTCCACCCCCAAAAACGTCTGAGCCTCGGAAAGAGTCATTGTTCACAACACTCTCCCCATTTAAACTAAAATACCACACTGGAAAAGCAACAATCCTTCACTGTCTTTAAGTTCACAAAAGCCAATCCAATAGATAGACTTTTGTCCCCCTCGAGCCTCCAATTGTTATGGGCTTTCAGAACTCCAAAATGTATCATGGAGTTCAACCACCCTCTCCCTTTAATGGATTTGTTGTTTTTCCGAGCACGCTGCTTTCTCAAACCTGGCTTTCTCCCTTCTAAGCAGATCACAGCAAACCAGAACTTCTTAAGCTGCTGTCTCAAACTGGCTTTCTCCTTTTAAACCGCTCTCAGCAAAACCAGCCAGGCATTTTATAAACTGCAAAACCCAACTACAATATGGCTGAACTGAGCTGAGCTCCACCCACTCTATGACATCACTGTTTTCTTAAAGGTACATTGTTTAAACATCCATGTCTTAAAGGTACCCCCACATGACACTGTCAATAGACCTAGACATTCCTTCTCAATTTGTTTGTATCTGCATTCCGTTGCTGTCATTGCTCTTGAAGCATATGCTACAGGAATCAAATCTGAATTTTCATCTTATTGTAAGAGAACTGCGCCTATCCCATCCCGACATGCATCAGTGGATATCTTGGTTGCTCTTTTCAGATCGAAGAAAGCGAGTATCGATGCAGTCATGAGCTGTGTTTTTAAATCTGTCCATTCCTTCTGATCGCTCTGCGTCCACTCAAAAGTAGTAGATTTTCTGATTAAATTTCTCAATGCTGTTGGTCTTGCTGACAAGTTGGAAATAAACTTGCCAAGACAATTGGCGAAGCCCAGAAATCTCAGAACAGCTTTCTTGTCTTCTGGAATTTTCATGTCTTGTATTGCTGCTATCTTTGTATCATCAGATCTGACACCTTGATGAGAAATGATATCTCGAAGGAATTTCAATGAAGACTGTGCAAATGTGCACTTTGCTTGATTCGTTTGAGCCCGAACATGTTGATGCGTTTGAATACTTGTTCTAAACGTTTGATGTGTTCTTCCCTGGTTGTGGACCAAATGATGATGTTGCCAACGTACACCCTCATACCTTCAATTCCTTCTGTCATTTGTTCCATGATCCTGTTGAATATCTCAGATGCTGATATTATTCCCAATGGCGTACAGTTGTAGAAAAATCGTCCAAAGGGAGTGTTGAAAGTACATAATAATCTGCTTGAGTCGTCGAGTTGCATTTGCCAAAATCCCAGTGAAGTGTCAAGCTTCGTGAAGATGCGAGCATTCGCCATCTCACTTGTGATTTCCTTGCGCTTTGGTATGGGATAGTGTTCCCTTCGTATATTCTTATTGAGATCTTTAAGATCAATGCAGATGCAAAGATCTCCAGACGTTTTTTTTTACGCAAACCAATGAGCTGACCCAGTCAGTCGGTTGTGTGACTCAAGATATAATACCTTGGGTTTGAAGTCGGTCAAGTTCTAGTTTTAACCTTTCTCGCAAAGGAGCAGGAATTCTCTTCGGCGGCCGAATAACTGGCTTGGCAACCTTCCTGAGTAAAATTTTATACTGGAACGGTAATGTGCCCATGCCTCTGAATACATCAGGGTATCGTTGTAAGATTTGCTGGATTGCTTCATCCAAACTTGGTGCAAATTGAGTTGCTGTGTATATTCTTTGTACAAGCTGCAAATCTTTGCATGCTTGTGCTCCTAAAAGTGAAGATTTATCATTGGTTACAATTTCAAATCGTAAGAGTTTCTTAATTTGCTTGTTCGAGACTTTCAGATGGCATGATCCTATTGAAGAGATCTGGTTGCGTTATAGTCCTTCAGTCTACATGCTGCTGGAAGTATCTCAGGTTCTCCTGGAATCTTACTGAGATCCAGTCTTGACAGTAGATTTGCTGAAGCTCCTGTGTCAAAGTTTAAATATAATAGGACAGTTGCTAACTTGAACGACAGAATTCCATTCATTGTTCGTGTTGATTGTATTGACTTGATGCGGATTGCTTGGCATTTCTTCAAGTTCCTCACATCTTTCTATGATTCCCACGAGAAATGTCTTTTCAAGTGAAAAAATGTCATTGTCTGACGAAAAATTCTCTTTGATTCCTTTCTCTGCTAAATCCACACTCCGAACGTTGATGTTCCTGTATTTTTGTTTAGGAGTTTGAAATCGGAGAGAAGATCTACACTTGGAACAGTGTTTACCATGAGCTGGAAATTTCCTCTTTAAATGGCCGATTCCACATCTATAGCACGTCATGATGTCGCCGTTCTGACGCGTGAGACACATGCGCAGATTAGTTCTCTTCCGTCTTGCATTTTCTGACTAAGTGTGCTTGTGCAGGGTTCGAGTGTGTGCGCGCAAGATGGCTGCCGTCGGAAACGTGCTTCTTCATCGATAGCGACACCATTTTTACACACACAACCTCGCGCCTTTTTCACGGGTATAATATTCTTGCTCTGTTCATGTGCTAAACATTTATATGGCTAATTGTAACATTAGATCTTGCTGTCTTAAAAGCCTTTCTCTTAAATTTTCATCATCTATGCCAGATACAATTTGTTCATGGATTAACGAGTCATGCAGTGCTGCAGAGTTGCAAGATTGAGCTGGGGAGTTTCAAATCTGTGACAAAGCTTGGAAATGACTCCCCAGTTTTCTGCAATCTTTTGTTGAATATGAAATGGTCAAATATTTCATTTGTTTGTATTTTGCAGTGGTCATCAAATTTATTTAGTATTACATCAAATTTGGCTTTGTCCTGACATTCAGAGTATTGGAATGGATTATATATTTCAATTGCATGCTGTCCTGTCATTGATAGAAACAATGCAATTTTCTAGCATCAATTGCGGTAGTTAAATCAGTAGCTTCTATGTAGATTTGAAATTGTTGCTTAAACAATTTCCGATTAGACTTTAGATTACCGGTTGTCTTGAGGTGACGTGGAGCTTGTGCATGGTCCATCGAGGTGGTTTTCTGCAAAGGATCTGTTTGCTGTGACGCTTTCCTAGTTGAATAGCTGCTACTAATTTCTTCATTTCTTGATCTTCCTAATCTATCTAGCTAGTTTTTTCAAAGCCAAATCCTGGTGCCATGTTATATTACATGATAGTAATATGTTGTTACTCTTTTGCTTACTTCCAGAATGGCCTGATAACCATCACTCTTCAAATTTAGCAAATACTGTTT
Source organism: Scyliorhinus torazame (assembly GCF_047496885.1). Lineage (NCBI taxonomy): Eukaryota > Metazoa > Chordata > Chondrichthyes > Carcharhiniformes > Scyliorhinidae > Scyliorhinus > Scyliorhinus torazame. The sequence continues at coordinate 86,785,711 of NC_092718.1, forward strand.
ATTGAATCACAAATATAAATATCTATGAGTTTGTTCACTCTTCTGCAACTGTAACTGAAGATTAGGTAAATACGACTAAGTATATATAATGTTTTACTACACGTACCAACTAAGCTATATCTCTAACATTCTGCTCTCTAGTCACTCCTGATTCGAAGAGGCGGGAATCTCTTCTGAGTGTAGCTTATATACATAGATCTGGTGCTGCCTTCTAGTGGTTGTCTAGCACTATAATACAGATGTTAACCCCTTACATACTAGCAGATATACAGATCACTACAACTCACACCCACTCATCAGTAAAGAAGGCTAATGGTATGTTGGCCTTCCTTGCAAGAGATTTCGAGTATAAAAGCAGGGATGTGTTGCTGCAATTGTACAGGGCCTTGGTGAGGCCACACTTGGTGTATTGTGTGCAGTTTTGGTCTCCTTCTCTGAGGAAGGATGCTCTTGCTCTCGAGGGAGTGCAGTGAAGGTTTACCAGACTGATTCCAGGGATGGCGGTACTGTCATATGAGGAGAGATTGATTAGGTTGAGATTGTTCTCGCTGGAGTTCAGAAGAATGAGGGGGGATCTCATAGAGACTTATAAAATTCTAACAGGAGTAGACAGGGTAGATGCAGGGAAGATGTTACCAATGATGGGTGTGTCCAGAACCAGGGGTCACAGCCTGAGGATTCAGGATAAACCATTTTGGACAGAGATAAGGAGACACTTTTTCACACAAAGAGTGGTGAGCCTGTGGAATTCATTACCACAGGAAGTAGTTGATGCTAAAACTTTGAATATGTTCAAGAGGTGGCTGGATATAGCACTTGGGGCGAATGAGATCAAAGGCTATGGGGAGAAAGCAGGACTAGGCTATTGAGTTGGATGATCAGCCATGATCATGATGAATGGCGGAGCGGGCTTGAAGGGCCAAAAGGCCTCCTCCTGCTCCTCTGCTCTATGTATCTATGTATGCATCACCCGCCTCTCACGCAGACTCATTCACACTCACTCACTCACACTCACTCACCCTCTCACCCTTCACTCACTCACACTCACTCACCCCCCCACTCAGACTCACTCACTCACCCTCTCACCTCCCCACTCACTCACTCACTCAGACTAACTCACCCCTCACTGAGCCCGCTCATACTCACTCACCCGTTCACCCCCCACTCAGATTCACTCGCCCTCTTACATCCCCACTAATTCACTGACTCACACCCACTCACCATTCACCCCTCACAGACTCATTCACACTCACACACACTCACTCAGACTCACTCACCCTCTCACCCCTCACTCACTCACACTCACTCAACCCCCCCACTCAGACTCACTCACCCCCCACCCCTCACTGAACTCGCTCACTCACCCGCTCACCCATACTCACTCACATGCTCTCCCCCATCAGATTCACTCACTCACCCACTTACATCCCCACCCACTCACAGCCACTCACCACCCACCCCTCAAACTCACTCACCCACCCATCTACTCACTCACAGTCACTCACTCACCCACACTCACTTACTCACCCACACTCACTCACTCACCCCGCTCACCCCCCTAACCACACTCACACACTCACTCACACTTACTTACTCACCCACACTCACTCACCCTGCTCACCCCCCCACTCACTCACACTCACCCACCTAACCACACTCACATCTCACACACTCACTCACTCACACTCACTCACTCACTCACTCACCACGCTCACCCCCCCACCCACTCACTCACTCACCCACCCACTCACTCACACTCACCCACCTAACCACACTCACACACTCACTCACTCACACTCACTCACTCACTCACTCACCACGCTCACCCCCCCACCCACTCACTCACTCACCCACCCACTCACTCACACTCACCCACCTAACCACACTCACACACTCACTCACACTCACTCACTCACCCACACTCACTCACTCACCCCGCTCACCCCCCCACTCACTCACACTCACCCACGTAACCACACTCACACACTCACACACTCACTCACTCACACTCACTCACTCACCCCGCTCACTCACCCACCCACTCACTCACACTCACCAACCTAACCAAACTCACACACTCACTCACACTCACTCACTCACCCACACTCACTCACTCACTCACACTCACACACTCACTCACACTCACACACTCACTCACTCACACTCACTCACTCACCCCGCTCACTCACCCACCCACTCACTCACACTCACCAACCTAACCACACTCACACACTCACTCACACTCACTCACTCACCCACACTCACTCACTCACACTCACTCACTCACCCCGCTCACTCACCCACCCACTCACTCACACTCACCCACCTAACCACACTCACACACTCACTCACACTCACTCACTCACCCACCCACACTCACTCACTCACTCACCCCGCTCACCCACCCACTCACTCACACTCACCCACCTAACCACACTCACACACTCACCCACACTCACTTACTCACCCACACTCACTCACTCACCCCGCTCACCCACCCACTCACTCACACTCACCCACCTAACCACACTCACACACTCACACACTCACTCACTCACACTCACTCACTCACCCCGCTCACTCACCCACCCACTCACTCACTCACCCACCCACTCACTCACACTCACCCACCTAACCACACTCACACACTCACTCACACTCACTCACTCACCCACACTCACTCACTCACCCCGCTCACCCACCCACTCACTCACACTCACCCACCTAACCACACTCACACACTCACACACTCACTCACTCACACTCACTCACTCACCCCGCTCACCCACCCACTCACTCACACTCACCCACCTAACCACACTCACACACTCACTCACAGTCACTCACTCACCCACACTCACTCACTCACCCCGCTCACCCACCCACTCACTCACACTCACCCACCTAACCACACTCACTCACTCACTCACTCACACTCACTCACCCACACTCTCTCATCCCGCTCACCCTCCCACTCACTCACACTCACCCACCCACTCACTCACACTCACCCACCTAACCACACTCACACACTTACTCACAGTCACTCACTCACACTCACTCACTCACCCACACTCACTCACTCACACTCACCCACCTAACCACACTCACACACTCACTCACACTCACTCACTCACCCACACTCACTCACTCACCCCGCTCACCCCCCCCACTCACTCACACTCACCCACCTAACCACACTCACACACTCACTCACACTCACTCACTCACCCACACTCACTCACTCACCCCGCTCACCCACCCACTCACTCACACTCACCCACCTAACCACACTCACACACTCACTCACACTCACTCACTCACCCACACTCACTCACTCACCCCGCTCACCCACCCACTCACTCACACTCACCCACCTAACCACACCCACCCACTCACTCACACTCACCCACCTAACCACACTCACACACTCACTCACACTCACTCACCCACACTCACTCACTCACCCACACTCACTCACTCACTCACCCACACTCACTCACTCACCCACACTCACTCACTCACTCACCCACACTCACTCACTCACTCACCCACACTCACCCACTCACCCACACTCACTCACTTACTCACCCACATTCACTCACTCACCCACACTCAATCACCCACACTCACTCACTCACCCCGCTCACCCACCCACTCACTCACACTCACCCACCTAACCACACTCACTCACTCACTCACTCACACTCACTCACCCACTCACTCATTAACCCACACACTCACCCATGCACCCACAAACACACTCACTCACCCACACTCACTCACGCACTCACCGAACCTCCCTCACTCACACACTCATTCACTCACTCACACTTACTCACTCACCCACTCTCCCACCCACACACACTCACGAAACCACACACACTCACTCACCTACCCATTCACACATTCACTCACCCACTCACTCATTTAGCCACCCACACTCACTCACCCACACACCCACACTCACTCACCCAACCTCCCTCACTCACACACACTAACTCACTCACATTCACTCACCCACCCACTCACTCATTCACCCACCCACCCACACTCACTCACTTACTCACCCAACCTCTCTCACTCACACACTAACTCACCCACTCACACTCACACACACTAACTCACTCACACACTCACACACACACACTCATTCACTCACTGACCCCTCACTCACTCATATTCACACCCCCACCCCTCACGCAGACTCATTCACATTCACCCACCCACTCACCCAGACTCACAGACCCTCTCACCACCCCACTCAAACTCTCTCACTCATCACCTCACCCCGTCACACTCACTCACCCACCTGATGCACGATCAATTGGACAAAGACGAGAGTTGAATACAACTGAGGCTTTATTGCTCTAAGATGTGTGGCTTCCCACAGCCGCTGGCGAAATGGCTGCTGCACGGAGGACACGCATATTTATACTCCGCCTACTGGGCAGAACCGGCAGGCAGGGACTACCCCCGTACCTGTAGTACAGGTCCTACCGTACATCACCTAATAGAGGTGTGAGTCCGGCGGGGGTGGTGGAGAACAATGTACAGCAATTGAATTTACATATACAATACTTGCGGGAAAAAAAAAATCTTTTGAAATCCAGTGAACCAGTTAGAGGTTTAACCAGTTCGGGGCCTTGATGCGCCACTGGGAGCGACGCAGTGGTGGCGGCGATGCCGATGCTGGTCTGGTCTTCGGTGACTCCGGGAACATGCCGACATCCTCGGGCATGGGCAGGGGAAGGACGGATGGTCCTGGGGGGGTAGCTGCTTGGAGCGCCAGGGAGGAGGATGTGGAGCCTGGCCAGAGGTGTGTGTGTGTGTGGAACCTGCTGGTGCCAGGTCCAGAGGGTGACAGTATCCTGGCGGCCGTCGGGGTACGCCACGTAGGCATACTGGGGGTTCGCATGGAGCAACTGCACCTTCTCCACCAACGGGTCCGCCTTGTGGAGTCGGACGTGCCTACGGACCAGAACTGGTCCTGGAGCTGCGAGTCAAGTCGGGAGCGACACCCCGGATGTGGACTTCCTGGGGAAGGCAAAGAGACGTTCATGGGGTGTGTTGTTAGTGGCGGTGCACAGTAGTGACCGAATGGAATGTAGTACATCAGGGAGGACCTCTTGCCAGCGGGAGGTCGGGAGGTTCCTGGACCATAGGGCCAGTTGGATGACCCTCCAGACCGTCCCGTTCTCCCTCTCTACCTGTCCGTTTCCCCGGGGGTTATAGCTGGTTGTCCTGCTGGAGGCGATATTCCTGCTGATCAGGAACTGACGCAGCTCATCACTCATGAATGAGGATCCCCTGTCACTGTGGATGTTGGCGGGGAAACCGAACAGAGCGAAGATTGTGTTGAGGGCTTTGATGACGGTAGCAGACGTCATGTCGGGGCATGGGATGGCGGAGGGGAATCTGGAGCACTCATTGACCACACTGAGAAAATACGTGTTATGATCGGTGGAGGGGAGGGGCCCTTTGAACTCCACGCTGAGGCCTTCACCAGGCGTGCATGGTCTGGCTGGTAGAAGTGCGGTTTGCACTTCGCACAGACCTGGCAGTCCCTGGTGATTGTCCGTACTTACTCAATGGAGTAGGGCAGATTGCGGGCCTTTATGAAATGGTACAACCTTGTGACACCTGGGTGACAGAGGGCGTCGTGCAGGGTCCGGAGTTGGTCTACTTGTGCGCTGGCACATGTACCTTGGGATAGGGCATCGGGGGGGGGCTCGTTGAGCTTTACGTAATTGTAGGCGGAGAGCTCGATCCTCCACCTCAAGATCTTATCATTCTTGATCTTGCCCCGCTGTGTGTTATTGAACATGAGGCTACTGACCTTTGGTCAGCAAGGAGAGTGAATCTCCTGCCGGCCAGGTAATGCCTCCAATGCCGCACAGCTTCAACGATAGCTTGGGCCTCTTTTCCGACGGATGAGTGCCGACTTTCTGAGGCATGAAGGGTGCGGGAAAAGAATGCCACGGGCCTGCCTGCCTAATTGAGGGTGGCAGCTAGGGCGATGTCTGATGCGTCGCTCTCCACTTGAAAGGGCAGCGTCTCGTCTACTGCGTGCATCGCTGCCTTGGCGATATCGGCTCTGATACAGGCGAAGACCTGTTGAGCCTCGGCCGTCAGGGGAAAATGGGTGGACTGTATGAGTGGGCGGGCCTTGTCCGCATAGTTTGGGACCCACTGGGCGTAGTACGAAAAGAACCCCAGGCAGCATTTGAGGACCTTGGGGCAGCGGGGGAGGGGGAGCTCCATGAGAGGGCGCATGCGGTCGGGATCGGGCCCCAGAACTCCGTTCTGGACCATATAGCCGAGGATGGCTAAGCGGTTCGTGCTGAACACGCACTTCTCCTTGTTGTAGGTGAGGTTGAGGAGCGTGGCGGAGTGGAGAAATTTGGCAAGGTTGGCATTGTGGCCGCAGATGGTGACATTGTCTACGTACGGGAAGGTGGCCCGCAAACTGTACCGGGCAACCATTCGGTCCATCTCCCTTTAGAAGATCGAGACCCCGTTGGTGACGCCGAAGGGAACCCTGAGGAAGTGATAGAGGCGACCGTCTGCCTCGAAGGCAGTGTATGGATGGTCCGCCTCGGGATCTAGTGGTAGGCGGATTTGAGGTCTACCGTTGAGAAGACCCGGTACTGTGCAATCTGATTGACCATATCAGATATGCATGGGAGGGGCTACGCGTCAAGCTGTGTGTACTTGTTGATGGTCTGGCTGTAGTCAATGACCGTTCTGTGTTTCTCCCCAGTTTTAACTACTACCACTTGGGCTCTCCAGGGGCTGGTGCTGGCCTCGAGGATACTTTCCCGAAGCAGTCGCTGGACCTCGGACCTGATGAAGATCTTGTCGTGGGTGCTGTACCGTCTGCTCCTGGTGGCAACGGGTTTGCAATCCGGGGTTAGATTTGCAGAGAGGGAAGGAGGGTCGACCTTTAGGATCACGAGGCCGCACACAGTAAGGGGTAGTAGGGGCCCGCCGAATTTCAGGGTTAGGCTCTGGAGGTTACACTGGAAGTCCAGGCCGAGTAGTAGAGCAGTGCAGCGGTTCGGGGAGTTATAGAGGCGGAAACCGCTGAATTCTATGCCCTAGACCGTGAGTGTGACCGTACAGTACCCCCAGATCGCCACGGAATGGGATCTGGAGGCCAGGGAGATTCCTTGATTGGCAGGGTGTATCGCGAGGGAGCAGCACCTTACCGTATCCGGGTGGATGAAGCTCTCGGTGCTCCCGGAGTTCAGCAGGCAAGAGGTCACGTGTCTGTCAATTTTAACGCTGGTCGATGCGGTGGCCAGGTTGTGCGGATGAGACTGGTCGATGGTCACTGAGGCGAGTCGTGGTTGGTCGTCGCTGGTGTCGGGTGAGTGGGTGCCCGGGGGGGCACGGGTACTGGAACGCTGGTGGTGCCCATGTGCCGTGGGGGAGACAAGATGGTGGCGCCTGGAGATCTTGGGGAGGACAAAATGGCGGCGCCCATGGCCGCACGTGGCGGGGGTTGAAAAAGATGGCGGCGCCCATGGGCCGCCAGTGTTGCGCGGAGGGGAAGATGGCGGCACCCACTGGCCGCGCTTGGTATAAGGGGGAGAAGATGGCGGCGCCCACTGGCTGCGCATGGTCTGAGGGGGAGAAGATGGCGGCGCCCATTGTCCGTAAACGAGGGGGGTGGGGGCGATAGCGGCGACTGCGCGGGCCAGGCACATCGTGGCGAAGTGCCCCTTCTTGCCGCAAGCCTTACAAAGGGCAGCGCAGGCCGGGCAGCGATGCCAGGGGTGTTTTTGCTGGCCGCAAAAGCAACATCGGGGACCCCCGGGGTTAGCTGTCTGGCACGTGGCACAGGCGTATTGGCTGGGTAAGGCCCCCACTGGGGCGGCCGTCTGTGGGGTCCACAATGCGTAGGAGGGATGGGCCGCATGGCTGGGGGCGTAGGCCTGACTATTGCACGAGGCGACCGTCATAGAGAGCGCTGCGAGATCGAGCGTGGCCCCTTCAAAAAGTCGCTGGCGTATGAAGTCCGACCCAATCCCCGTAACAAAAGCGCACGCATAAGGAGGTTAGAATGTTCAGTGGCCTGAATGTAACGGCCTGGCAGTCACAGACCCGGACTAGTGGGATTAGGGCCCGCCAGAAGTCTTCTATGGACTCACGAGGGAGCTGAGAGCAAGTGGCGAGTACGTGTCTGGCGAAGAGCGTGTTCGTCCGCTGGGCGTAATTTTCTTTAAGTAGCTCCATGGCTTTGTCGTAGTTTGGCGCGTCCTGGATCAGCAGAAAGACGTTGGAGCTCAATCTCGAGTACAGTATCTGTATTTTCTGAGCCTCCGGAACAGGATCTGGTGCAGACCTGATGTACGCCTCGAAACAAGCTAGCCAGTGCTGAAAGTCCTTTTTGGCGTCGCTTGATTGCGGATCCAGCTGCAGGCGATCCGGCTTGATTCGGAGATCCATCTTCTGAAAATCTTAGAGCAATAAATTGATGCACGTTCAATTGGTCAAAGACGAGAGTTGAATACAACTGAGGCTTTATTGCTCTAAGGTGTGTGGCCTCCCACAGCAGCTGGCGAAATGGCTGCTGCACGGAGGACACACATATTTATACTCCGCCTACTGGGCGGAGCCAGCAGGCAGGGACTACCGCCGTACCTGTAGTACAGGTCCTGCCGTACATCATCTAATATAGGTGCAACAGTGGTTTACCACACCACCCTCACCCACCCATCTATTCACTCACATTCATTCACTCACTCACCCCCGCTCACCCACCCACTCACTGACACTCACCCACCTAACCACACTCACATACTCACTCACATTCATTCGCGCACTCGCACTTACTCGCTCACTCTCCCACCCACACTCACTTACTTACTCACCCGCAATCACTCACTCACCCAACCTCCCTCACTCACCCAAACTAACTCACTCACACTTACTCACTCACCCACACACACCCACTCACTCACTCATTCACCCACACACTCACCCACCCACACACACACTCGCTCACTCACCCACACTCATTCACGCACTCACCCAATCTCCCTCACTCACACTCATTTACTCACTCACACTTACTCACTCACCCACTCTCCCACCCACACACACCCAATCACACTCACCCTCACTCACCTACCCATTCACTCACCCACTCACTCATTTACCCACCCACACTCACTCACCCACACACCCACACTCACTCACCCAACTTCCCTCACTCACACACACTAACTCACTCACATTCACTCACCCACTCACTCACTCATTTACTCACCCACCCACACTCACTCACCCACTCACCCCCACTCACACACCCAACCTCCCTCACTCACACACACTAACTCACTCACATGCACTCACCCACCCACTCATTCACCCACTCACTCATTCATCCGCTCACTCATTCACCCACTCACTCATTCACCCAGCCACCCACACTCACTCACTTACCCAACCTCTCTCATTCACACACACTAACTCACTCACACTCACCCGCCCCCCATCCCCAGGCAAACTCATTCACACTCACCCTCCCACTCACCCAGACTCATACACCCTCACACCACCCCACTCAAACTCTCTCACTCACCACCTCACCCCGTCACACTCACTCACCCACCCTCACCCACCCATCTATTCACTCACCCCTGCTCACCCACCCACTCACTCACACTCACCCACCTAACCACACTCACACACTCACTCACACTCATTCGCTCACTCACACTTACTCGCACACTCACCCACCCACACTCACTCACTTACTCACCCACACTCACTCAGTCACCCAACCTCCCTCACTCACACAAATTAACTCACTCACACTTACTCATTCACCCACACAAACTCACTCACCCACTCACTCATTTACCCACACACTCACCCACCCCCCCCCACCCACACACACACTCACTCACTCACACACGCACTCACTCACTCCCTCACCCACACTCATTCACGAACTCACCCAATCTCCCTCACTCATTCACTCACTCACACTTACTCACTCACCCACTCTCCCACACACACTCACTCAACCAGTCACCCTCACTCACCTACCCATTCACACATTCACTCACCCACTCACTCATTTACTCACCCACACTCACTCACTCCCACACCCACACTCACTCACCCACTCACCCCCACTCACTCACCCAACCTCCCTCACTCACCCAACCTCCCTCACTCACACACACTAACTCACTCACATTCACTCACCCACCCACTCACTCATTCACCCACTCACTCATTCACCCGCTCACTCATTCACCCGCTCACTCATTCACCCACTCACTCATTCACCCACCCACACACACTCACTCACTTACTCAACCAACCTCTCTCACCCACACACACTAACTCACTCACTCACACTCACCCACCCCCACCCCCTCGTAAACTCATTCACATTCACCCCCCCTCACCCAGACTCACACACCCTCTCACCACCCCACTCAAACTCTCTCACACATCACCTTGCCCCGTCACACTCACTCACCCACCCTCACCCACCCATCTACTCACTCACATTCATTCACGCACTCACCCCACTCACCCACCCACTTACTCACACTCACCCACCTAACCACACTCACGCACTCACTCACACTCACTCACCCTCCCACTCACACTCACTCACCCTCCCACTCACACACACTCACCCACCTAACCACACTCACATACTCACACTCACTCGCCCTCCCACTCACTCACACTCACCCACCTAGCCACACTCACTCACTCACTCTCACATACTCACACTCACTTGCCCTCCCACTCACTCACACTCACCCACCTAGCCACACTCACTCACTCACTCTCACTCACTCACACTCACTTACCCTCCCACTCACTCACACTCACCCACCTAGCCACACTCACTCACTCACTCTCACTCACTCACACTCACTTACCCTCCCACTCACTCACACTCACCCACCTAACCACACTCACATACTCACTCACACTCACTCACCCTCCCACTCACACTCACTCACCCTCCCACTCACACACACTCACCCACCTAACCACACTCACACTCACCCACCTAACCACACTCACGCACTCACTCACACTCACTCACCCTCCCACTCACACTCACTCACCCTCCCACTCACACACACTCACCCACCTAACCACACTCACATACTCACACTCACTTGCCCTCCCACTCACTCACACTCACCCACCTAGCCACACTCACTCACTCTCACTCACTCACACTCACTTACCCTCCCACTCACTCACACTCACCCACCTAACCACACTCACTCACTCACTCTCACTCACTCACACTCACTTACCCTCCCACTCACTCACACTCACCCACCTAACCACACTCACATACTCACTCACATTCACCCACCCATCTACTCACTCACATTCATTCACTCACTCATCCCTGCTCACCCACCCATTCACTCACACTCACCCACCTAACCACACTTACACACTCATTTGTTCACTCACACTCACTCACTCACCCACTCACTTACTCACCCCGCATTCACTCACTCACTCACCCACACTCACGCACTCACCCAACCTCCCTCGCTCAGACAAACTAACTCACCCACACGTACTCACTCACCCACTCACTCATTCACCCACTCACTCACCCACACACACTCACTCACACTCACTCACCCACACTCATTCACTCACTCACCCAACCTCCCACACTCACACAAACTAACTCACCCACACTTACTCACTCACCCACTCACTCATTCACCCACTCACTCACCCACACACACACTCACACACTCACTCATTCACCCACTCGCTCACCCACACACACTCACACTCACTCACCCACACTCACTCACCCAACCTCCCTCACTCACACAAACTAACTCACCCACACTTACTCACCTACAGACACTCACACACTCACTCACTCACCCACACTCACTCACACTCACTCACTCACCCACACTCACTTACTCACCCACACTCACGCATTCACCCAACCTCCCTCACTCACACACTCACTCACGCACTCACCCAACCTCCCTCACTCATACACTCATTCACCCATTCACCCTCACTCACCTACCCATTCACACATTCACTCACCCACTCACTCATTTACCCACCCACACTCACTCACTCCCACACCCACACTCACTCACCCACTCACCCCACTCATTCACCCAACCTCCCTCACTCACATACACTAACTCACTCACATTCACTCACCCACCCACTCACTCATTTACTCACCCACCCACACTCACTCACTCCCACACCCACACTCACTCACCCACTCACCCCCACTCATTCACCCAACCTCCCACACTCACACAAACTAACTCACCCTCACTTACTCACTCACCCACTCACTCATTCACCCACTCACTCACCCACACACACACTCACACACTCACTCATTCACCCACTCACTCACCCACACTCACTCACCCAACCTCCCACACTCACACAAACTAACTCACCCACACTCACTCACCTACAGACACTCACACACTCACTCACTCACTCACCCACACTCACTCACACTCACTCACTCACCCACACTCACTTACTCACCCACACTCACGCATTCACCCAACCTCCCGCACTCACACACACTCACTCACCCACACACTCACTCACGCACTCACCCAACCTCCCTCACTTATACACTCATTCACCCATTCACCCTCACTCACCTACCCATTCACACATTCACTCACCCACTCACTCATTCACCCACCCACACTCACTCACTCCCACACCCACACTCACTCACCCACTCACCCCCACTCATTCACCCAACCTCCCTCACTCACACACACTAACTCACTCACATTCACTCACCCACCCATTCACTCATTCACCCACACTCACTCACTTACTCATCCAACCTCTTTCACTAACACACTAACTCACTCACTCACACTCACTCACCCACTCACACTCACCCACTCCCTCATTCGCCCACCCACACTCACTTACCTACACTCACGCACTCACCCAACCTCCCTCACTCACACAAACTAACTCACCCACACTTACTCACTCACCCACACTCACTCACTCACCCACACCCACTCACGCACTCAACCAACCTCCCTCACTTACACAAACTACCTCACTCACACTCACTCACTCATTCATTCACTCACCCACCCACACTCACTCACTCACCCACTCACCCAACCTCCCTCACTCACACATACACTCTCACTCACACACTCTCACTCATTCACTATCTCACCGACCCATACTCACTCACTCACCCACACTCACCCAATCTCCCTTACTCACTCACTCACCCATCCAACAACACACTAACTCACCCTCACTCACACACTCACTCACTCATTCACAAACTCACTCACCCACCCATACCCACTCACTCACCCACCCACCCTCATAGAATCATAGAGGCCCTGCAGTGCAGAAGGCGGCCATTCTGCCCATCGAGACTGCACCGACCCTTCGAAAGTGCACCCTACCGAGGCCCAATTCCCCCACCCTAAGGGGCAATTTAGCATGGCCAATCAGATGAAACTGCACATCTTTGGACCGTGGGAAGAAACCGAAGCACCGGGAGGAAACCCACGGAGACTCAGGGAGAACGTGCAAACTCCACACAGATAGTCACCCGAGGTCGGAATCGAATCCGGAATCATTGCGCTGTGAGGCCGCAGTGCTAACCACTGTGCCACCGTACACACACACACACACATTCACTCACTCACTCACACATCCACCCACTTAAAAACACACACAAGCTTTACTCTGTATTTAACCCTTTGGCTGTACCTGTCCTGGGAATGGTTGATGGGGACAGTGTAGAGGGAGCTTTACTCTGTCTAACCCCGTGCTGTAACTGTCCTGGGAGTGTTTGATGGGGACAGTGTAGAGGGAGCTTTACTCTGTATCTAACCCTGTGCTGTACCTGTCCTGGGAGTGTTTGATGGGGACAGTGTAGAGGGTGCTTTACTCTGTATCTAACCTCGTGCTGTACCTGCCCTGGGAGCGTTTGATGGGGACAGTGTAGAGGGAGCTTTACTCTGTATCTAACCCCATGCTGTAACTGTCCTGGGAGTGTTTGATGGGGAAAGTGTAGAGGGAGCTTTACTCTGTATATAACCCTGTGCCGTACCTGTCCTGGGAGTGTTTGATGGGGACAGTGTAGAGGGAGCTTTACTCTATATATAACCCTGTGCCATACCTGTCCTGGGAGTGTTTGATGGCGACAATGTAGAGGGAGCTTTACTATGTACTTAACCTTGTGCTGTGCCTGTCCAGTGAGTGTTTGTTGGAGACAGTGTGGAGGGAGCTTTACTTTGTATCTAACCCCATGCTGCACCTGCCCTGGGAGTGTTTGATGGGGACAGTATAGAGGGAGCTTTACTCTGTATGTAACCCCATGCTGTCCCTGTCCTGGGAGTGTTTGATGGGGACAGTGTAGAGGGAGCTTTACTCTGTATCTAACCCCGTGCTGTACCTGTCCTGGGAGTGTTTGATGGGGGCAGTGTAAAGGGAGCTTTACTCTGGATCTAACCCCGTGCTGTACCTGTCCTGGGAGTGTTTGATGGGGACAATGTAGAGGGAGCTTTAATCTGTATCTAACCCCGTGATTTACCTATCCTGGGAGAATTTGATCGGGACAATATAGAGGGAGCTTTACTCTGTATCCTAACCCGGTGCTGTAACAGCCTGTGGGAGTGTGCTGGGGACAGTGTAAAGGGAGATTTACTCTGTATCTAACCCTGTACTGTCCATGTCCTGGGAGTTTTTAATGGAGACAATGTAGAGGGAGCTTTACTCTGTCTCTAACCCTGTGCTGTACCTATCTTGGGAGTGTTTGATGGGGACAGTATAGAAAATATTTTATTCTGGGGTGACCCACATGTGCAGTGAATTAATTCCTGAGTTGCTCAACTTTAGGAACCTTGGCTGTCATAGCAACCTGGCACTGTTTTGCAATGACAGAGTGTGGCACCTCTATTAGAGGTGCTTGTCGGACCGGTTTATCATAAAGAATCTCAGGTATAAATGAGTTCTGATTCCAAGGAAGTGGAAATGTTTCTAATTCGTAGCTGCACCTGTTTTTTCAACCTCTCTCTTTCAGGCACAGTGACCGGTCTCAACCTATCTTTCAGGAGTGTAAATTAGATAACGTTCAACCCCAAGCCACAAGAGTAGCATTGGAGGAAGAGACCAAGAACACGGCCCATGAGGTAGGTTTTAAAAGAACTGCCCCCCAGGCAGCTGACGTCACGGCCACCAATGGTGGAGCAATGGGAATCGGGGATGCGCAAGAGGCCGGAAGTGGAGGAGCGCAGAGATCTCAGAGAGTTGTAGAGTTGGAGGAGGGTTTAGAGATTGGGAGGTTTGTAGCGAGCTTGAGGAGGTTTCAGAGATAGGAGTGTAGTAGGGGCTGGAAGAGGTTCAGAGGTAGGGAGGCTTGTAGAGAGCTTGCGGAGGTTACAGATGTAGGGAGGCTTGCAGAGAGCTGGGTGAGGTTGCAGATGTAGTGAGGCTTGTAGAGAGCTGGGGGAGGTTACAGAGATAGGGAGGGCAGTAGGGGCTGGAGGAGGATTACAGAGATAGTGAGAGTTGTAGAGCTGGAGCGGGTCACAGAGTGAGGGAGGGTTGTCAGGTTGAGGAGTGTACAGAGATAGGGATGGTTGTAGGAGCTGAAAGCATTTATAATAATAATTGTCACAAGTAGGCTTACATTAACACTGCAATTAAGCTATTGTGAAAAGTCCCGAGTCGCCTGTTCGGGTACACGAGGGAGAATTCAGAATGTCCATATTACCTAACAGCACACCTTTCGGGACCTGTGGCAGGAAACCGGAGCACCCGGAGAAACCACACGCAGACACAGGGAGAACATGCAGACTCCTCACAGACAGTGACTCAAGCCGGGAATCAAACCTGAAACCCTGGCGCTGTAAAGCAACAGTGCTAACCACTTTACAGAGTTAGAGAGGGTTATATAGCTGAAGGAGGTTATAGAGATAGGGACTGGAGGAGGTTACAGATATGATGATATGCATAAGCTATCATGGATACAATGATGTAAATGACCACCAACCAGCAGGTGGCAGTGTAAGTCTACCATGTGACTCTGTACACGAGGAGTTGGGAGTTAGTTGTGCTAGTGGACAGTCATACTTGCAGTAGCTCTAGGATTATTTAGTATAGTTTGTAGTTTGTAATATATTTCTCATAGTTATCTGTGCCACATATTTATTTGATAGTGAACATTTTTACTAGTCAAGAAGTAGACGTTCTGTCATGCATCATTCACACCGGCCAAAGCACAAGAACATAATAACAGAGATAGGGAGGGTTATAGGGGCTGGAGGAGGTTACAGAGATAAGTAGGATTGTAGAGCTGCAGGAGGTTACAGAGATAGGGGAGGGTTATCGGGTCTGAAGGAGGTTACAGAGATAGGGAGGGCTATCGGGTCTGAAGGAGGTTACAGAGATAGGCTAGAGGGCACATATGGATTTCAACAGAAAAATGAGGATTTGGGGTGGCAGTATCTGCTGCTCTTGTCCTTCGAGATGGCAGTGGTCTTGGGTTTGGAAGGTGCTGCCTGCGGGGCCTTGGCGAGCTCCTTTTAAAAAAATTCACGTGGGCATCGCTGATTAGGCCAGCATTTATTGCCCATCCCTATTTGCCCCTTGAGAAGGTGGTAGTGAGTTGCCTTCTTGAACCGCTGCAGTCCCTGAGGTGTAGGTGCACCCACTGTGCTGTTAGGGAGGGAGTTCCAGGATGTTGCCCCAGAGACAGTGAAGGAACGGTGATATGTTTCCAAGTCAGGATGGTGAATGACTTGGAGAGGAACCTGCAGGTGGTGGGGTTCCCAGGTATCTGCTGCTCTTGTCCATCTAGATGGTTGTGGTCATGGGTTTGGAAGGTGCTGTTTAAGGAACCTTGGTGAGTTCCTGCAGTGCTGATGCACGATGAATTACACTCAAGACGAAGTGATTTCATAACTGAAGGCTTTAATCGACTAGAACTTGTTCCCCAGCAACTTCGGTACAGAAAGTGAAGGCTGCTGGGACGGCACCGGTTCTTATACTCCGCCTGTCAGGGCGGAGCTATGTATCAACAGCCAATGGTAAACTCCTAGGTTTAACCAATGGTCATCAGCCTCTTAGGTACAGCAATACCTGGTAATACCACATTCACCCCCTGTTACAAAAGAGTCCGGAGGGGGTGGGTGGGGGGGGTGGGGGGGGGGGTTGGCCAGTGGTAACAGTCGCCTTTAACATGGTATGATCAGATATGGAGGAACCGTGATACCTCCTTACAGGGCTGTTGAGAATATTTACAAAGTGTTCGTTCACGGTTAAAGTCACAGTGAAGCAATCAGTCGATCGGGTGGCCTGGTCATCCTTCTGGATCGTCTGGGCTTCGGTGGTGATTCTGGTGGGGGTCCAGGTGGTTGTGACTCCGGGAGCGTGGTTTCGGCCTCCCTGGCAGCTTCGTCACCCCTAGGCGGCGCTGTTGGGGCAAACGGTTGATACGGGGGGGGCGCCTGTAGGGGGCGTCGGTGGGTGGGCGGACCTAAGCAGGAGCGGCGGGAGTACTGACCCTCCAGTGAGGTGCTGTGGGGGGGGGGGGGGGTAATGGTTTGGGTGCGTGTGGGGTTCCGGCGGGCGCCAGGTCCCGAAGGGAGACTGTATCTTGCCGGCTGTCAGGGAACGCCACATAGGCGTACTGGGGGTTAGCATGCAGCAGGTGGACCCTCTCGACCAACGGGTCCGACTTGTGTGCCCGCACGTGCGTCCGAAGCAGGATGGGTCTGGGTGTCGCTAGCCAGGTTGGGAGCGAGGTCCCGGAGGAGGATTTCCTGGGGAAAACAAGGAGATGTTCATGAGGTGTCTGATTGGTAGTTGTACAGAGCAGCGACCGGATGGCGTGGAGGGCCACCGGGAGGGCTGCATGCCAGCGGGAGACTGGGAGATTCCTGGACCGTAGGGCCAGTAGAACAGTCTCCCAGACTGTCCCATTCTCTCTCTCCACCTGTCCATTTCCCCGGGGGTTGTAACTGGTCGTCCTGCTCGAGGCAATGCCCCTGCTGAGCAGGAATTGACGCAGTTCATCGCTCATAAAGGAGGACCCCCTATCACTGTGTATGTATGCGGGGAAACCGAACAGTGTAAAGATACCCTGGAGGGCCTTGATGACGGTGGTTGTGGTCATGTCTGGGCAGGGGATGGCGAATGGGAACCGGGAGTACTCGTCAATTATGTTAAGGAAGTGCGTGCTGCGGTCGGTGGAAGGGAGGGGGCCTTTGAAGTCCATGCTGAGGAGTTCAAAGGGACGGGAAGCCTTTATCAGGTGCGCCCTCTCTGGCCGGTAGAAGTGCGGTTTGCACTCCGCGCAGATTTGGCAGTCCCTGGTGGCAGTCCTGACCTCCTCGATGGAGTAGGGCAGGTTGTGGGTCTTGATGAAGTGGAAGAAACGAGCGACCCCCGGGTGGCAGAGGTCCTCGTGGAGGGATCGGAGGCGGTCCACTTGTACGGTGGCACATGTGCCGCGGGACAGGGCATCAGGAGGCTCGTTCAGCTTCCCGGACGGTACAAGATCTCATAGTTGAAGGTGGAGAGTTCTATCCTCCACCACAGGATCTTGTCGTTTTTAATCTTGCCCCGCTGTGCACTATCGAACATGAAAGCAACCGACCGTTGGTCCGTGAGGAGTGTAAGGTTTTCGGGCAATTCGGCCCTTTTTGGACTGTGTTCAAGAATAAAATCCAGAGACTGTAAAAATGGACACTTTTCAGCCAATGGAACATAACCAAATTTCCCAGCAGGCTTGGCCCGCTGAGCTGAGTATGTGCATGGGTATTTACAAACCCCCCCCCCCGGAGCTACAAGGAAGAAGAATCCAGACAACTAAATGGGATTAAAAACAGAGACAAAGGGCATGGTAATGCTGTAAGGGGCCTGCCTGCAAGCAGGACAATGTGATGGTCATAGCCCCATGCAGATGTAAATGACTTTGTCTCCACCAGAGCGGAATCCCATCAACATCCCATCAACATAACGAGGTGAGGATAGCAGCGATCTCTGAAGCAGATGGAAGCCCTTGAAAAATCTTCACAATGGAGCTTAACCTCGTTATCTAAAAGAATAGACTGTCTGGGATTAGTGTATTGCGCTGGGAAAGCCCCTGCAAGATAACCGGTGGAAAAAAACCAAGTTGGAGGTGGACCTAGGGGAGGTACTCCAATCTTGACAGGAGCCGCCGGCAGGAACTCACTTGTTGGAGGGGGCGGAGTCCGCGCCAAATTCAAATCTTGACAGGTCTGCCTGGCAGGAAGGGACGGACCTGCGAGGAGAACTCAGAATTTGACAGGTCTGCCTGGCTCTAAGGGGGCGGGACCAGCGGGAACTTTAAACTTGTACCTATTCAATGCAAAAGGGGCTGGCCTGACACAGAAAAAAACAGGTAAACGGGTATAAAAGGGGTGGTCAAACGGTCATCGAGGTCTTCTTTTTCGACTGACTGCTCTTAGCTTGACCTCTCCAACTTCAACTTGACCTCCTGCTCCAGCCGCAGCCTTGGACTGTAAGTACCCTGCAGCAGCGTGCGAAACTCCCAGGACTTTGATAGTGGTTGAGGCTTTGGGAAAGGGGGCTTGTTTTGTGTGTTCTTTTACTCTGTTTGTACCATTGTTAAATTGTGTAACAATAAGATTTTACGTTGTGTCCGTTATAGCAATTTCTTGATATACATAGTTTTGTTAGCGCTTAAGGTTTTTATTGTATTTTCTTCTGTTTTGGTGATTTTGACCTGGGTTTTGCAATAAACCTCGATTTGCTTGTAATTGGAGTCGTTTAAATTCTTCAATCTCTCACCAACAATCTCTGACCAAGTCACTTTTAAAATACTCCTCACCCTAATTCCGGGGTTGAGAATCTGGGGCCACCTTGGAACGATTCGAACCGTTCACTCAGAACAGGCTGCTGGTTAGGTGATAAACAGCAGTGTCCTATTCTCTCTCTTGGGAAAGCTACTCCAGCGAAGTAGGAACCGGGTGGGTGTTGCACCACCGGCAAGAGAGAGAATCACCTGGGCATTGGTAGGGGTCTGGATATCTGTGTGATATAAGCCTCAGGCTTCCGGTTAGGGATAAACGGCAGGCTTGATTCAGTGCTCCAGTGCGGCATCCCCTGGTCTCTGAAGTTTCAGTGCCAGCTGGAGAGAGACACACACCGATAGACAAACCCCAGATATCGGCCCAGTAGTGGAGTAAAGCGAGAATGGAACCCACTACACTGGCGACCACGGCAGGACCTCGGTGGTTTGGAGTATGTGACTTGGTAGAGTGGGTGAGGGAACAAAGTAAAATGGAGGAGATAATCTCCTTGTATATGTGGCAAAAGGTCAACCTCACCAAACCTTGGGTCTCAGAGTTAATCAATGCGGAACGACACGTAATGGCTGCGGCCGCATGGACAGAGAGTAAGGCACACAAAAAGCATTTGGAGAAGGCAGTGTGGCTGGTCTGCTTGTCCCAGCAGGTAGCCAAAACAGAGCGAAGGGTCGAAGAATTAGAGCAGGAGTTGGGAGAAGTTAGGGCCAGCGCAGGGGACAGCGCCAGCGCAGCTGAACGACTGCGGGAGGAATTAGCAGAAGTGAAACAGGGCAGCATACAGGACAGCGAGTCTAACCGGTATGAGAAGGAGTATCTCCACTGCCAGATAGTGGAGGGTAAGGAAAAGGAACGGAGGTTCCAGGAACTCTATATTCGGAGTACAGAGAAGTACAGGAAATTGGAGAGAAGGTTTGAAGATATTAAGGCAGTATACCGGGTGGCTTGCCAGGAGGTAGGGGACTGTGAACACAGGCCGTGCCAGGCACAGATAACAGAATTAAAGGAGGCTTTGTCCAAGGTCAGGGGGCGGATGCACCTGGTAGGTTCAGGGGGGCTCCCTAGGGGCAAGGCGCTCCTCGCAGAGAATGATTCCCCCAGTATTCAGGGGAATCAACAGCCTCCTGAGACGCCGGGAGCATGTCCGGGTCGGCAGGCAGGGAACGGGACGTCCGGGGAGGGACGGGCCCAAGGGGGAGCCGAGAGGGATCCCCAGGTAACAGCATCTCCTGTGTGGGTAGTTAACCCAGGGGTGGTAGGGCCAAAGGACACAGGAGAAGAAGAGTCAGACAGTGAGGAGGAGGAGCAGGAACCCCAGGTAGGGCCGATGTGCCCTGTAAGGCAGAGAAGGTATGGTCCCCCAGCGGGGCTGGCAAATAGGGGACCGGTTGAGGGCGACATTATCATTCCTCATGGGGCATCCGCGCTCAGGGGGATGGTGGCCCACGTTCCCAGGCTAACTCCGAAAGGGGATCC
Organism: Scyliorhinus torazame; assembly: GCF_047496885.1. Lineage (NCBI taxonomy): Eukaryota > Metazoa > Chordata > Chondrichthyes > Carcharhiniformes > Scyliorhinidae > Scyliorhinus > Scyliorhinus torazame. The sequence continues at coordinate 86,807,052 of NC_092718.1, forward strand.
ATCGCTTCATTTTATGGAGGTGCAGCAGGCAGCCAGCATTAATGACTGCGACGAGGGGGAGCAGGTAAGGACCCCATTAGTGACACCAAAGGGAACTCTTAAAAATTGATAGAGCCGCCCATCTGCTTCGAAGGCAGTGTACTTGCGGTCACTATTACGGAGGGGTAGCTGGTGGTAGGCGGACTTGAGATCCACCGTGGAGAAAACCTTGTATTGCGCGATCCTGTTTACCAGGTCGGCTATACGGGGGAGAGGGTACGCGTACAGCTGCGTAAACCGGTTGATGGTCTGACTGTAGTCAATGACCATCCTATGTTTCTCCCCGAGGTAACCACCACTACATAAGCTCTCCAGGGACTGTTGCTAGCTTCGATGACCCCTTCCCTCAGTAGCCTTTGGACCTCTGACCTAATAAAGATCCGATCCTGGGCACTGTACCGTCTGCTCCTGGTGGTGACGGGTTTGCAATCCGGGGTGAGGTTCGCAAACAGGGAAGGCGGGTCGACCCTAAGGGTCACGAGGCCGCAGACAGTAAGAGGGGGTATAAGGCCGCCGAATTTGAAGGTCAGGCTTTGCAAGTTACATTGGAAGTCCAACCCCAAGAGTGTAGCCACGCAGAGGTGCGGAAGGACATAAAGGTGGAAATAGTTGAATCTCCTGCCTTGGACAGTGAGGTTCGCGAGGCAGAACCCCTTTATCTCCACCGAGTGTGACCCGGAGGCTAGGGAGATCCTATGGTTTACAGGGTGGGTAACAAGTGAACAGCGCCTTACCGTGTCGGTGTGAACAAAGCTTTCCGTGCTCCCAGAGTCAATCAGGCAAGACGTCTCGTGGCCGTTGATGAAGACCGTCATTGTTGCTGTTGCGAGTGTCCGAGGTCGACTTTGGTCCAGTGTCACCGAGGCCAGATGAAGCAGTTGCGAGTTCTGATTGGGCAGCGTGTAGTCGGCCATGCTGGGGGCCTGGGGGCCCATTCAAGATAGCATCTCCCATGGGTCGCACATGGTGGTTGGGGATGGACAAGATGGCGGCGGGGATGGACAAAATGGCAGCGCCCACCCGTCCAGCGTGGTGTCTGGGGGGCAAGATGGCCACACCCGTGGGTCGCACGTGGGCCGAGGATAGGGGGGTGGCGGTGAGCGCTGGCCGGTTGGGGCCTGAAGGGGGGGGTTGCCGCAGCGGTCCAGAGTCGCTGGAGACCACAGCCATGGTGCGGGCCTGGCAGACCCCCACAAAGTGGCCCTTCTTGCCGCACCCTTTGCAGGTGGCGGCGCGGGCCGGGCAGCGTGGGTGGGGATGATTCGGCTGCCCGCAGAAGAAACAGAGGGACCCGGCGGTGTTAGCGGGCTGTCTCGCAGCGCAGGCCTGCGGGGTCTAGGGGAAGGTCTGTGGGGCTGCCGCTGCGGGGTGCCACGCAGCCCAGGGGGCCGCCGTGCGGTCGGGTGCATAGGACTGCGCGTTTTGGGAGGCTACGTCCATTGACCCTGCCAGGGCCTGTGCCTCTCTAAGTCCCAGGGAGTCCTTTTCTAGGAGTCTTTGGCGGACCTCTGAGGAGCTCATACCTGCAACGAAGGCATCCCTGATTAAAAGTTCCGTGTGCTCGCTCCCCAAAACTTGCGGGCACCCACAGTTTCGGCCCAGCACCAGTAGCACCCGGTAGAAATCCTCCAACAATTTCCCGGGGCTTTGCCGTCTAGTTGCAAGCAGATGACGTGCGTAGACCTGATTTACAGGGCAGATATAATGTCCTTTTAACAGTTCGATCGCGGCATCATAGTCCTCCGCCTCCTCGATAAGGGTGCAGATCCCAGGGCTGACCCTTGAGCGCAGGAGATGCATTTTATGTTCTCCTGAGGGGGTGCCTCCGGCCGTCTCGAGGTAGCCTTTAAAGCACGCCAGCCAGTGCTTAAGTATTGCAGCCGAGTTCTCCGCGTGGGGGCTGAGTTGTAGAACTCCAGTTTGATTTGGAGATTCATCTTTCCAGCTTAAGTCTAGTAGATTAAATTGATGCACGATGAATTACACTCAAGACGAAGTGATTTCATAACTGAAGGCTTTAATCGACTAGAACTTGTTCCCCAACAGCTTCGGTACAGAAAGTGAAGGCTGCTGGGATGGCACAGGTTCTTATATTCCACCTGTCAGGGTGGAGCTATGTACCAACAGCCAATGGTAAACTCCTAGGTTTAACCAATGGTCATCAGCCTCTTAGGTACAGCAATACCTGATAATACCACAAGTGCATCTTGTAGATGGTACACACAGCCTCCGCTGTGCGTCGGTGGTGGAGGGTTTAAATGTTTGTGGATGGGGGAGCAATCAAGCGGGGCTGCTTTGTCCTGGATGGTGTTGAGCTTCTAGAGTGGTGGAGCTGCACTCATCCAGGCAAAAGAGAGTATTCCATTACACTCCTGACGGACATAATAGGGCAACACAAGGTACATAATATAAATACATAAACGCCGGCATCGGGTGTAGTGTTAATCAGGTCAGTCCATAACAGGGTCATTTAGGAGTCCGGTAACAGCGGGGAACAAGCTGTTTTTTAGTCTGTTCATGCATGTTCTCAATCTTTTGTATCTCCTGCCTGATGGAAGAAGTTGGAAGATTGAGTAAGCCGGGTGGGAGGGGTCTTTGATTATGCTGCCCGCTTTCCCCAGGCAAGCGTGGGTTTCATCCCCATGTAGCGCAACAATTACTCACTCAAGTCGAGAAGAGATGAAATCAATCGAGGCTTTATTATGCAAGATTTGTCCCCCAGCAGCTCAGTTACAGAATGCGGCTGCTGGGAGAACTCAAGCTCTTATACTCCGCCTTTGGGGCGGAGCCAGCAGGTGGCAGATCCAACCAGGACCCGGGACCTGTCAGCCAATAGCCTCTCGGCTTCACAGGTACCGTACTACCCCTAATGCATACCACCACATTCACCCCTTGTTAAAAAAGAACCCGGCAGGGTGGTGGTTCGCATTGTGGTAGGGGTTTACAAGGCTGGTCCTGGAACTACTTTCGTACTGTAGCTATGCATTTAGCCCAACAGTTAACTATATACAAGTTTTTTTTCTTGTGGATTCCACGAGTCGAGCGGGTGCCCTGGTCGTCCTTGTCGATCGCCTCGGCCCCGGTGGTGGTGCAGGTGCTGGCTCGGGCACTGTCGTCTCTGGGAGTGTTGCGCTGTTCGTCCCTGTTTCTTTACTCCTGGGCGGGCACGGGAGGAGGACCGATCCACCCGGGAAGGGAGCGGTCGTGGGGTGCGCCGGTGGCAGGGAGGGGGTGATTGGTGTTGGGGGTGTGTGTGTGTCCCGCAGGGAGACCGTGTCCTGTCGGCCGTCGGGGTACTGAGGGTTTGTGTGGAGAAGTTGAACCCTCTCGACCAACGGGTCCGATTTGTGCGCCCGCACATGTTTTCGGAGCAAGGTGGGTCCCGGGGCTGCCAGCCATGTCGGCAGCGCCGTTCCGGAGGAGGACATCCTAGGGAAGACAAGGAGGCGCTCGTGACGCGTTTGGTTAGTGGTGGTACACAGCAGCGACCGGATGGAGTGGAGGGCGTCCGGGAGGACCTCCTGTCACCGTGAAACCGGGAGGTCCCTGGACCGTAGGGCCAGTAGGACGGTCTTCCAGACCATACCGTTCTCCCTCTCTACTTGACCGTTCCCCGGGGGGTTGTAGCTGGTCGTCCTGCTCGAGGCAATGCCCTTGCTGAGCAGGAACTGACGCAGCTCGGCGCTCATGAAGGAGGACCCCCTGTCGCTATGGATGTAGGCGGGGAATCCGAACAGTGTAAAGATGGTGCCGAGGGCTTTAATGACTGTGGCCGCTGTCATGTCGGTGCAGGGGATGGCGAAGGGGAAATGGGAGTACTCATCCACCACGTTTAGGAAGTATGCGTTGCGGTCGGTGGAGGGGAGGGGCCCTTTGAAATCCAAACTGAGGCGTTTAAAGGGACGGTTTGCACTCTGCGCAGATCTGGCAGTTCCTGGTGGCTGTACGGACCTCCTCAACAGAGTAGGGGATGTTGCGGGACTTCACAAAATGGTAGAATCGAGTGACCCCTGGGTGGCAGAGGTCCCCGTGGAGGGCTTGGAGGCGGTCTACTTGTGCGTTGGCACATGTACTGCGGGATAGGGCATCGGACGGCTCGTTCAGCTTTCCGGGACGATACACGTGGCGTCATTCCCCGACCCCCCAGCGGGTCGGAGAATGGCCGTTGGCCGCCGTGAATTCCGCCCCCGCTGCTCTCCGAAGGGAGAAAAGTCGGCGGGGCGTTAATGGCGCCGCAGACGTCGGAGAATGGCACGGGTGGGCGCAAGGCAGACGATTTTGGGCCTGCCGATATTCTCCCGTCCGGATGGGCCGAAGTCCCGTCGACGTGATGACCGGTCACCTCGACGTAAATCAAACCTCCTTTTAATCGGCGTCAACCTGTGCTCCAGGTTTATGCTGACCAGCGTGGAGGTGGGTGACGGCCTGGGGGGTTGGCCGCTGGGCAGGCGATGGCGTGGCCGCAGTCTGAATGTGTGGGGAGAGGTGTGTGTAGGGTTGTGTGTGTGTGTGTGTGCGGTGGGGGGCGGGGGGGTGGTTAGAGTGGGTTGGGCTCCGGGGGAGTGCCGGGAGGGGGGGTCAGTGCCGGGGAGGAGGATGGGGGGTCCGTGCCGGGGAGGGGGATGGAGGGTCCGTGCCGGGGAGGGCCGGGGAGGGGGATGTGGGGTCCGTGCCGGGGAGGAGGATGGGGGGGTCCGTGCCGGGGAGGGCCGGGGAGGAGGATGGGGGGTCCGTGCCGGGGAGGGGGATGGGGGGTCAGTGCCGGGGAGGAGGATGGGGGGTCCGTGCCGGGGAGGAGGATGGGGGGGTCCGTGCCGTGGAGGGCCGGGGAGGGGGATGGGTGGTCCGTGCCGGGGAGGGGGATGGGGGGTCCGTGCCGGGGAGGGGGATGGGGGGCCCGTGCCGGGGAGGGGGATGGGGGGTCCCTGCCGGGGAGGAGGATGGGGGGGTCCGTGCCGGGGAGGAGGATGGGGGGGTCCGTGCCGGGGAGGGCCGGGGAGGGGGATGGGGGGTCCGTGCTGGGGAGGGGGATGGGGGGTCTGTGCTGGGGAGGAGGATGGGGGATCCGTGCCGGGGAGGAGGATGGGGGGGTCCGTGTCGGGGAGGGCCGGGGAGGGGGATGGGGGGGCCCGTGCCGGGGAGGGGGATGGGGGGGTTCGTGCCGGGGAGGGGGATGGGGTGGTCCGTGCCGGGGAGGGGGATGGGGGGTCCGTGCTGGGGAGGAGGATGGGGGGTCCGTGCCGGGGAGGGCCGGGGAGGGGGATGGGGGGTCCGTGCCGGGGAGGGGGATGGGGGGTCCGTGCCGGGGAGGGGGGGTGCGAGGGCAAGTGAGTTGGTCCACCTGGCCAGGTGCCAGCCACCAACAGTTGGACCCATGCGGTCCATGCCACCTGGCTGGGGGGAGGAGGGGGTATGGACAATGATGACATGTCGTCGTTCCCCCCCCCCCCCCGCCCCCACCAGGCCGTCATGTTTTCCGATCATCCAGCGATGTTGGCCGCCGTGGCGGCAGCCGCTAATGTCTATGTCGCCCTGGATGAGGAGGAGGAGGAGGAGCGTGCCAGAGAGGCGGCGCAGGCTGCCGCAGAGGGGCAGGTGGCAGCCGCCCAGGCTGGAGGGACACCTGACCGACAGGACGAGGAGGGGGAAGAGGACGTCGCGGCCCCACGGCAACGGAGGCACCCGAGGGCGCCCCGTGTGTACCGGCCCCGGCAGTCATACCAGGACCTCACGGACCGGGAATGCAGGAGGAGACTCCGGATGAGGCGGGAAACCGTGGCACACATCTGCCACCTGCTGGCACACCTGTCACCGTGTGGCACTGGCGGGGGACACCCTCTCCTAATAGGTTACGGTGGCCCTGAACTTTTATGCAACGGGGTCATTCCAGGCACCGAGTGCAGACCTGTCTGGCATATCGCAGACATCGGTGCACCGGTGCATCCGGGCAGTGACAGACGCCCTATATGCCATGGCGTACCGCTACATCCGCTTCCCTGTGGACCGGGCCAGCCAAGATGCCCGGGCCGTGGGCTTCTCTGCCGTGGCCAGGTTCCCCATGGTCCAGGGCGCGATTGATGGGATGCACGTCGCCGTGTTCACCAATAGGAAGGGGACCTATTCGATGAACATACAGGTGGTCTGCGACCACCGCATGATGATCCTGCATGTCTGCGCCCGTTACCCGAGCAGTGTACACGACTCATACGTGTTGTCGCGGTCATCCATCACCGGCATGTACGAGGGACGCCATCCCCGGCTGAGGGGCTGGTTGCTGGGCGACTGGGGCTACCCATTGCGATCGTGGCTGATGACGCCTGTACGGAGGCCACGCAATGAGGTGGAGAACCGCGACAATGATGCCCATGTAGCGACAAGAGGAGTGATAGAGAGGTGCTTTGGCGTGCTGAAGATGCGTTTCAGGTGCCTGGACCTCTCTGGGGGCGCCCTCCAGTATCAGTCAGATAGGGTCGGCCGCATCATTGTGGTGTGCTGCGTCCTGCACAATATAGCCCAGCAGAGGGGCGATGTGCCGCAGGCAGAGGAGGGCGGAGTGGAGGAGCAGCAGGAAGAGGCGCAGTCCGCCCCAGATGAGGGGGATGGGGGCAATGGTCAGGGCAGACGGGCTAGACACGGGCGGGTGGCTGTCCACCGTTACCGGCTGGGCCAGCGGGCATGGGACAGGCTGATAGCCACCCGCTTCACTGACTTGATGGGCGTGGGAATCGGGTAGAATGGCCACAGACCGCACACCATGGCAACAGCCGACCACCCACACCCCCCACCCATCCACCCACCCAGCACCCTCACCCCCCTCCCCAACTCCACCCACCTCACCCGCATGCACCCCATCCCCCCATTGCCGATCCACCTGCGGCACAACGGCCGGGCTCACACAGTTGCCGGTGGACACGTGTCTATTGCAGGCCATGGAGGATGATGACAACCCGCCCTGCGATGAGATCCCGGCTCCACATCGTTGGACTATGTCTGACCCATGGCCACAGTACCACCATCCACCCGGACCATCCCTGCATGCGGCTGTGACACTGCAGGGCACGGTCTTCTGCCCGGGGGGATGTTGATGGCGGCCCAGGGGGAAGGGGGCAGACTCACCTGGGGCTGAGGTAAGACCACCCCTCACACACATACTTGCGCTCAACGTACATGACACCCCCGCACGCTTTGGACAGAGCACAAAGGCAGCTTCTGTAGGTGTGACATTGACTTTAATAACGAACGGAGTTCATGCACGTGCCCTAGCCCCTAAAACTCATCTGTGCCCTGCACCCGTGCCAACTTACTCAGTGTCTAATTGTTTGGCCTTATGGACCCTATGACTACGTCTACGTGGTTCCCCAGATGGTACAGCAGAACTGGATGTGGACTCCTGTGATTCCTGCCATCTGACACGGGATCCCTTTGGCGGCTGTTTCCTGGGGCGTCCTGGCCTAGATGGGCCAGGCTGCGGCCCGGGCGACTGGGATGGCGAGCTGCCACCCTGTCCTGCCCGTTGCCCACCCGATGCACTTGGGACGGAAGTGGGGGGAGTCCGAGGTGTCGCGGTGTTCCGGGACCTCCCCTACAGGGGGACCCGGGACGGACCACAGCACCTTCTCCTCCCTCGGGGTGCCCGATGGCCCCCAGGCCTCTACATGGGTGGGGGATGCGAACGGACTGGCCATCCGACGCCCCCCCCGACATCTGGCGCTGCCAGTTCTGGAGGCCCGTGCTGGTATCGACAGGGGTCTGCAGGTTTGCAGCCATGGAGCTCAGGGGATTGGCAAACCCTGTCTGTGACTGTGCGACGCCGGCTCGCACATGGCCAATGGCGCCGATGCCCTCAGCGATGGCCTGCTGAGACTGGGCTATGGCCTGCTGAGACTAGGCTATGGCCTGCTGAGACTGGGCCATGGCCTGCAGAGACTGGGCTATGGCGTTGATCGTCTCTGCCATCTGCCGCTGGCGCTGGCTCATGGCCTCCTGTGAGAGGGCAGCCATGTCCTGGGCCACAGACGCCGCCTGCACGGAAAGCCCCAGGCCTCGCAAATCGTTCCCCATGTCTGACACCGTTGCACCCATTGCCTCCACCGCGGACGCCACCCGTGCGGTGTCGGCCTGGATGGCATGTATGACCGGCACCACTCCCAGCTCCTGGACGTGGGTGGACTCCTCCACCTGCGACTGCAGCCGCAGCAAGCCGGCCGTCACCCTCTTCGCTCGTCTCTGGTTCGGTGGTTGCATCGGATCTATGGGTGGGTGTGGTAACTCCAGGAACCCGCGATCCATCTGGGCGGCAGATGTTCGCTTGGGCTGGGCTGCCCTCCGACCGCCCGGCCCCTCTGCTGCTCCTACCTCCGCCTGCTGTACCGGGACGGCTGTGTTGTGCGCACCAGTGAGTGTACCAGACGCCTCATCACTAAAGTGCCCAACCGAGGTGAGTGTTTCTGCGATGGTGGAGGGTGTTGGTGACAGCAGTGGCGTTGTGTCGTGCTCTTCGTCCCACTCTGAGTCCATGGCACTTTGGGGTGGGGGTTCGTCTCCACCCATCCACTTTGAGTCACTGTCCGGTATTTCGTCTTCCTGGGTAGTGCTGTCCCGGGTAGGGGTCTCCTGGGCAGTGCTGTCCCGGGTAGTGGTGTCCCGGGTAGTGGTGTCCTGGGTAGTGGTGTCCTGGGTAGTGGTGTCCTGGGTAGTGTTGTCCTGGCTCGGCTGTGACGGGGGCCTGTGGCTGCCCCTCTCGTCGCTGGGTGGCACACGCCTGTGTCGTCGCACCCGCACGAGACGGGGGCGTTGTCTCCCTGTTGCTCCAGGTCTCTCCGTCTCCAAGGGACATCCTGCGGGTGTCGCATGCCGGAGGGTCCAGGTCTCTCCGTCTCCAGTGGTGTGCAAGGGGCATCCTGCGGGCGTCACATGCCGGAGGGTGCGGGTCTCTCCGTCTCCCGTGGTGTGCGAGGAGCATCCTGCGGGCGGTCTGCATCTGCGGGGATGGGTGCCTCGACGTTTGCTCCTGCGATACACAATGAAGCATGCATGGATAGACACGCAGGCAGTGATCAGGTGATATGGGGGAGGGGGATATAGGGGAGGGGGGATATGGGGACGGGCTGTCGGTGGCTCACTTGCTACTACGCCCCAGACCTCTGCATCAGCATCCTCCCGGTCCTCAGGTCCGCCAGCCAGTTCCAGGGCCCTTTCCTCGTGTTCGGTCAGTGGCCTCTCATCAGCGGGGCCTCCTCCAGTCCTCACATGCTCCCTATTGTTGTGTGCACGCTTCTCCTGTCGGGGGTGGTGGCAGGGGTAAAAGGCAACAGTGTTAGACAGGTATATGAATGCACGCCATCGGTTGCGCCTGTATTGCAGAGGTTAAGGTTCGGGCTGGATTCACTTGGGGATATGGGGGAGGGGGGGATATGGGGGAGGGGGGATATGGGGGAGGGGGGATATGGGGGAGGGGGGATATGAGGGATATGGGGGAGGGGGGATATGGGGAGGGGGGATATGGGGAGGGGGATATCGGGGATGGGGGGATATGGGGGAGGGGGATATGGGGGAGGGGGGATATGTGGGAGGGGGGATTTGGGGGATATGGGGAGGGGGGATATGGGGAGGGGGGATATGGGGAGGGGGGATATGGGGAGGGGGGATATGGGGAGGGGGAGGGGGGATATGGGGGAGGGGGGATATGGGGGTGGGGGGATATGGGGGAGGGGGACATGGGGGAGGGGGGATATGGGGAGGGGGGATATGGGGGAGGGGGGATATGGGGAGGGGGGATATGGGGAGGGGGGGCTATGGGGTGGGGGTATGGGGGATATGGGGGAGGGGGAATATGGGGAGGGGGATATGGTGGGGATATGGGGAGGGGGTATATGGGGAGGGGGGATTTGGGGGATATGGGGGAGAGGGGATATGGGGGAGGGGGGATATGGGGAGGGGGGATATGGGGGTATGGGGGATATGGGGGAGGGGGGATATGGGGGATCTGGGGGAGGGGGGATATGGGGAGGGGGGATATGGGGGTGGGAGGATATGGGGGAGGGGGAATATGGGGGAGGGGGGATATGGGGGAGGGGGGATATGGGGAGGGGGATATGTGGGAGGGGGGATTGGGGGAGTGGGGATATGGTGGCTATGGGAGGGGGGATATGGGGGAGGGGGGTATGGGGGAGGGGGGATATGGGCAGGGGGGATATGGGGGAAGGGGGATATGGATATCGGGCAGGGGGGGGGGAGGCTTACCCTGGCTGCTCTGACGAGGTCGTTCACCTTCTTGTGGCACTAGGTGCCTGTCCGTGGTGTCAGGGCCACAGCGGTGACGGCCTCTGCCACCTCTCTCCACAGACGCCGGCTGTGGCGTGGGGCAACTCTGCGGCCGTGCCCGGGATACAGGGCGTCCCTCCTCTGCTCCACTGCATCCAGGAGCGCCTCCACATCGCGTGACTGGAACCTCAGGGCTGAGCGGCGGCCGGCCATCCGGTCGGGTGTTCCGGTCGGGTGTTCTGGTCGGGTGGGAGGGAGCAGCGCGTCCTTATGAGCCGTCACGCCGTGCATCGTGTGTGACGCTGCACGGCGTGAACCACGTGAGCAAGCGCTGATCCCGTCATGTCGCTGCTAGCCCATTCCGGGCCGGAGACTTCGCGACGTTTTTGGCGGCGTGGTGCAGGTCGGATTTGCGCCGGTTTTTGCGCCGATCGGCGGACTTTGCGCCGATAACGGAGAATTTCGCCCAAGATCTCATAGTTATAGGTGGAGAGCTCAATTCTCCACCTCAAGATCTTGTCATTCTTAATTTTGCCCCGCTGTGCATTATCGAACATAAAGGCTACCGACCGTTGGTCAGTGAGGAGAGTGAATCTCCTGCCGGCCAGGTAATGCCTCCAATGTCGCACAGCTTCCACTATGGCTTGGGCTTCCTTTTCCACTGAGGAATGGCGGATTTCTGAGGCGTGGAGGGTCCGGGAGAAAAAGGCCACGGGTCTGCCCGCTTGGTTGAGAGTGGCCGCCAGAGCTACATCGGATGCGTCGCTCTCGACCTGGAAGGGGAGGGACTCGTCGATTGCGTGCATCGTGGCCTTTGCGATATCCGCTTTGATGCGGCTGAAGGCCTGGCGGGCCTCTGTTGACAGGGGGAAGGTAGTGGACTGGATTAACGGGCAGTCCTTGTCTGCATACCGGGGAACCCACTGGGCGTAATACGAAAAGAAGCCCAGGCAGCGTTTCAGGGCTTTGGAGCAGTGGGGGAGGGCAAATTCCATAAGGGGGCGCATGCGTTCGGGGTCGGGGCCTATCACTCCATTACGCACTACGTATCCCAGGATGGCCAGACGGTTGGTGCTAAAAACGCATTTTTCCTCGTTATATGTGAGGTTCAGGGCGTTAGCGGTCTGGAGGAATTTGCGGAGGTTGACGTCATGGTCCTGATGGTCATGGCCGCAGATGGTTACATTGTTGAGGTACGGGAACGTGGCCCGCAAACCGTGCTGGTCAACCATTCGGTCCATCTCCCGTTGGAAGACCGAGACTCCGTTCGTGACGCCGAATGGGACCCTTAAAAAGTGGTAGAGCCGCCCGTCTGCCTCGAAGGCTGTGTACTTGCGGTCACTCGGGCGGATGGGGAGCTGGTGGTACGCGGACTTGAGGTCCACGGTGGAAAAGACCTTGTACTGTGCAATCCGATTGACCATGTCGGATATGCGGGGGAGAGGGTACGCATCGAGATGCGTGTACCTATTGATGGTCTGACTATAGTCTACGACCATCCTCTGCTTCTCCCCGGTCTTCACAACTACCACCTGGGCTCTCCAGGGTCTATTGCTGGCCTGGATTATGCCTTCCTTCAGCAGCCGCTGGACTTCAGACCGGATAAACGTCCGATCCTGGGCGCTGTACCGTCTGCTCCTAGTGGCGATGGGTTTGCAATCCGGGGTGAGGTTTGCAAACAAGGACGGCGGTTCAACCTTGAGGGTCGCGAGGCTGCAGATAGTGAGTGGGGGTATTGGGCCGCCGAATTGGAACGTTAGGCTCTGGAGGTTACACTGGAAATCTAACCCCAATAGAGTGGGAGCGCAGAGTTGGGGAAAGACATACAGCCTATAATTCTTAAACTCCCTCCCTTGCACCATTAGGGTCGCGATGCAGAACCCTTTGATCTCTACGGAATGGGATCCCGCTGCCAGGAAAATCTTTTGGGTACTCGGACGAATAGAAAGAAAACAGCTTCTTACCGTATCCGGGTGGATAAAACCTTCCGTGCTCCCAGAGTCGATTATGCATGGTGTCTCGTACCCGTTGACCAACACCGTTGTCGTTGCCGTTTGGAGCGTCCGGGGCCGCAATTGGTCCAGGGTCACCAAACCAGTCTTGGTTGCTGCACCGTGGCGCTTTCTTCCGACCCCGTGGAGCCGTCTACGCTGGGGTCCTAGGCTATCAGCCAAGATGGCGGTGTCCATGGATCGCATGCGGTCGGGGGTGGACAAAATGGCCGCCCCCATGGATCGCACGTGGCCGGGGGGGGGTCACAAGATGGCGGCGCCCATCCTCCCCTCGTGGTGTCTGGGACCCAAAATGGCAGCGCCCGTGGGCCGCACATGGAGCGCTGGGGGGGTTGAGTCTGCTGTCCTTGTTCTCCCCTGGAGATTGCGGCGACCCCCCGGGACTGGCACACCGCTGCGTAATGCCCTTTTTGCCGCAGCTTTTACAAATAGCTGAGCGGGCCGAGCAGCGCCTCCAGGGGTGTTTCGCCTGCCCGCAAAAATAGCAGCGGGGTCCACCGGGATGGTCTGGTGCTCTAGCCGTGCAGGCTTGCGGGGGGGTGGGGGGTGCTGGGGAGTCGGTCGCAACGGGGGTCCACGGAGCTCAAGGGGCTGCCACGCGGTCGGGGCCGTAGGCGCGGGCATTTTGTGAGGCCACGTCGAGGGAGGCCGCAAGGGCCCGTGCCTCTGTGAGTCCTAGCGAGTCTCTCTCTAACAGTCTTTGGCAAATTTGAGAAGAAGTCATACCTGCCACAAAAGCATCCCTGATTAGGAGCTTTGTGTGCTCGATCACGCTCACCGACGGGCAGTTGCAGTTCCTCCCCATAATCAACAGCGCGCTGTAGAACACGTCGAGCGATTCTCCGGGGATTTGCCGTCCCGTTGCGAGTTGGTGGCGTGCGTAGACCTGGTTTATGGGCGGAATGTAGACTCCTTTCAGCATGGTGAGCGCCGTCGGGAAATCCTCCGCGTCTTCGATGAGCGTGTAGATCTCCGGGCTCACCCTGGAATGCAGGACCTGCATTTTCTGATCTTCCGTGGTCCGGCCGGGGGCCGTTCGAAGGTAGCCTTCGAAGCATGCTAGCCAGTGATTAAACAGGGCTGCCGAGTTTGCTGCATGGGGGCTGATTCGCAGACACTTCAGGGCGATCCGGAGCTCCATAGTCTTTTAAGCTTGCTTAATAGATTGTAGCGCAACAATTACTCACTCAAGTCGAGAAGAGATTAAATCAATCGAGGCTTTATTAAGCAAGACTCAGCAGCTCAGTTACAGAATGCGGCTGCTGGGAGAACGCGAGCTCTTATACTCCGCCTTCGGGGCAGAGCCAGCAGGCAGCAGATCCAACCAGGACCTGGGACCTGTCAGCCAATAGCCTCTCGGCTTCACAGGTACCGTACTACCCCTAATAGATACCACCACACCCCACAACCCAAAGATGTGCAGAATAGGTGGACTGGCCACACCAAATTGCCCCTTAATTGGAAAAAAAATAATTGGGTGCTCTAAATTTATTTTTCTTAAAGTACTGAAGGTGCGCTGCACTGTCAGAGGATCAGTACTGAGGAAGTGCTGCACTGTCTGAGGATCAGTACTGAGGGAGTGCTGCACTGTCAGAGGATCAGTACTGAGGGAGTGCTGCACAGTCAGAGGGTCAGTACTGAGGGAGCGCTGCACCGTCAGAGGATCAGTACTGAGGAAGTGCTGCACTGTCTGAGGATCAGTACTGAGGGAGTGCTGCACTGTCAGAGGATCAGTACTGAGGGAGTGCTGCACTGTCAGAGGGTCAGTACTGAGGGAGTGCTGCACTGTCAGAGGGTCAGTACTGAGGGAGTGCTGCACCGTCAGAGGATCAGTACTGAGGGAGTGCTGCACTGTCAGAGGGTCAGTACTGAGGGAGTGCTGCACTGTCAGAGGGTCAGGACTGAGGGAGTGTTTGCACTGTCAGAGGGCCAGGACTGAGGGAGTGCTGCACTGTCAGAGGATCAGTACTGAGGGACTGCTGCACTGTCAGAGGGTCAGTACTGAGGGAGTGCTGCACTGTCAGAGGGTCAGCACTGAGGGAGTGCTGCACTGTCAGAGGGTCAGTACTGAGGGAGTGCTGCACTGTCAGAGGGTCAGTACTGAGGGAGTGCTGCACCGTCAGAGGATCAGTACTGAGGGAGTGCTGCACTGTCAGAGGGTCAGTACTGAGGGAGTGCTGCACTGTCAGAGGGTCAGGACTGAGGGAGTGTTTGCACTGTCAGAGGGCCAGGACTGAGGGAGTGCTGCACTGTCAGAGGATCAGTACTGAGGGACTGCTGCACTGTCAGAGGGTCAGTACTGAGGGAGTGCTGCACTGTCAGAGGGTCAGCACTGAGGGAGTGCTGCACTGTCAGAGGATCAGTACTGAGGGAGTGCTGCACTGTCAGAGGGTCAGTACTGAGGGAGTGCTGCACTGTCAGAGGGTCAGTACTGAGGGTGTGCTGCACTGTCAGAGGGGCAGCACTGAGGGAGTGCTGCACTGTCAGAGGGTCAGGACTGAGGGAGTGCTGCACTGTCAGAGGGTCGGTACTGAGGGAGTGCTGCACTGTCAGAGGGTCAGGACTGAGGGAGTGTTTGCACTGTCAGAGGGTCAGGACTGAGGGAGTGCTGCACTGTCAGAGGATCAGTACTGAGGGAGTGCTGCACTGTCAGAGGGTCAGTACTGAGGGATTGCTGCACTGTCAGAGGGTCAGTACTGAGGGTGTGCTGCACTGTCAGAGGGTCAGTACTGAGGGAGTGCTGCACTGTCAGAGGGTCAGGACTGAGCGAGTGCTGCACTGTCAGAGGGTCAGTACTGAGGGTGTGCTGTACTGTCAGAGGGTCAGCACTGAGGGAGTGCTGCACTGCCAGAGGGTCAGTACTGAGGGAGGGCTGCACTGTCAGAGGGTCAGTACTGAGGGTGTGCTGCACTGTCAGAGGGGCAGCACTGAGGGAGTGCTGCACTGTCAGAGCGTCAGGACTGAGGGAGTGCTGCACTGTCAGAGGGTCAGTACTGAGGGAGTGCTGCACTGTCAGAGGGTCAGGACTGAGGGAGTGTTTGCACTGTCAGAGGGCCAGGACTGAGGGAGTGCTGCACTGTCAGAGGATCAGTACTGAGGGAGTGCTGCACTGTCAGAGGGTCAGTACTGAGGGATTGCTGCACTGTCAGAGGGTCAGTACTGAGGGTGTGCTGCACTGTCAGAGGGTCAGTACTGAGGGAGTGCTGCACTGTCAGAGGGTCAGTACTGAGCGAGTGCTGCACTGTCAGAGGGTCAGCACTGAGGGAGTGCTGCACTGCCAGAGGGTCAGGACTGAGGGAGTGCTGCACTGTCAGAGGTTCAGTACTGAGGGAGTGCTGCACTGTCAGAGGATCAGTACTGAGGGAGTGCACATTGACGAGGGGTCAGTACTGAGGGAGTGCTGCACTGTCAGAGGGTCAGAATGAGGGAGTGCTGCACTGTCAGAGGGTCAGTACTGAGGGAATGCTGCACTGTCAGAGGGTCAGTACTGAGGGAGTGCTGCACTGTGGGTCAGTACTGAGGGAGTGCTGCACTGTCAGAGGGTCAGTACTGAGGGACTGCTGCACTGTCATAGGGTTAGCACTGAGGGAGTGCTTCGCTGTCGGAGGATCAGTGCTGATGGAGAGTTGCACTGTCAGAGGGTCAGCACTGAGGGAGTGCTGCACTGTCAGAGGGTCAGGACTGAGGGACTGCTGCACTGTCAGAGGGTCAGGACTGATGGAGTGCTGCACTGTCAGAGGGTCAGGACTGAGGGAGTGCTGCACTGTCAGAGGGTCAGTACTGAGGGAGTGCTGCACTGTCAGAGGGTCAGGACTGAAGGAGTGCTGCACTGTCAGAGGGTCAGGACTGAGGGAGTGCTGCACTGTCAGAGGGTCAGGACTGAGGGAGTGCTGCACTGTCAGAGGGTCAGGACTGAGGGAGTGCTGCACTGTCAGAGGGTCAGTACTGAGGGAGTGCTGCACTGTCAGAGGGTCAGTACTGAGGGTGTGCTGCACTGTCAGGGGGTCAGTACTGAGGGTGTGCTGCACTGTCAAAGGGTCAGTACTGAGGGAGTGCTGCACTGTCAGAGGGTCAGTACTGAGGGAGTGCTGCACTGTCAGAGGCTCAGTACTGAGGGTGTGCTGCACTGTCAGAGGGTCAGCACTGAGGGAGTGCTGCACTGTCAGAGGGTCAGGACTGAGAGAATGCTGCACTGTCAGAGGGTCAGTACTGAGGGAGTGCTGCACTGTCAGAGGGTCAGTACTGAGCGAGTGCTGCACTGTCAGAGGGTCAGTACTGAGGGTATGCTGCACTATCAGAGGGTCAGCACTGAGGGAGTGCTGCACTGCCAGAGGGTCAGGACTGAGGGAGTGCTGCACTGTCAGAGGGTCAGTACTGAGGGAGTGCTGCTCTGTCAGAGGGTCAGTACTGAGGGAGTGCTGCACTGTCAGAGGTTCAGTACTGAGGGAGTGCTGCACTGTCAGAGGATCAGTACTGAGGGAGTGCACATTGACGAGGGGTCAGTACTGAGGGAGAGCTGCACTGTCAGAGGGTCAGTACTGAGGGAGTGCTGCACTGTCAGAGGGTCAGTACTGAGGGAGTGCTGCACTGTCAGGGGGTCAGTACTGAGGGTGTGCTGCACTGTCAGAGGGTCAGTACTGAGGGAGTGCTGCACTGTCAGAGGGTCAGTACTGAGGGAGTGCTGCACTGTCAGAGGCTCAGTACTGAGGGTATGCTGCACTTTCAGAGGGTCAGCACTGAGGGAGTGCTGCACTGTCAGAGGGTCAGGACTGAGAGAATGCTGCACTGTCAGAGGGTCAGTACTGAGGGAGTGCTGCACTGTCAGAGGGTCAGTACTGAGGGAGTGCTGCACTGTCAGAGTGTCAGTACTGAGGTAGTGCTGCACTGTCTGGGTGTCAGTACTGAGGGTGTGCTGCACTGTCAGAGGGTCAGTACTGAGGGACTGCTGCACTGTCATCGGGTCAGCACTGAGGGAGTGCTGCACTGTCAGAGGGTCAGGACTGAGGGACTGCTGCACTGTCAGAGGGTCAGGACTGAGGGAGTGTTTGCACTGTCAGAGGGTCAGGACTGAGGGAGTGCTGCACTGTCAGAGGGTCAGGACTGAGGGAGTGCTGCACTGTCAGAGGGTCAGTACTGAGGGAGTGCTGCACTGTCAGAGGGTCAGGACTGAGGGAGTGCTGCACTGTCAGAGGGTCAGGACTGAGGGAGTGCTGCACTGTCAGAGGGTCAGTACTGAGGGAGTGCTGCACTGTCAGAGGGTCAGTACTGAGGGAGTGCTGCACTGTCAGGGGGTCAGTACTGAGGGAGTGCTGCAGTGTCAGAGGGTCCGGACTGAAGGAGTGCTGCACTGTCAGAGGGTCAGTACTGAGGGAGTGCTGCACTGTCAGAGGGTCAGGACTGAGGGAGTGCTGCACTGTCAGAGGGTCAGGACTGAGGGAGTGCTGCACTGTCAGAGGGTCAGTACTGAGGGAGTGCTGCACTGTCAGAGGGTCAGTACTGAGGGTGTGCGGCACTGTCAGGGGGTCAGTACCGAGGGTGTGCTGCACTGTCAAAGGGTCAGTACTGAGGGAGTGCTGCACTGTCAGAGGGTCAGTACTGAGGGAGTGCTGCACTGTCAGAGGCTCAGTACTGAGGGTGTGCTGCACTGTCAGAGGGTCAGCACTGAGGGAGTGCTGCACTGTCAGAGGGTCAGGACTGAGAGAATGCTGCACTGTCAGAGGGTCAGTACTGAGGGAGTGCTGCACTGTCAGAGGGTCAGTACTGAGCGAGTGCTGCACTGTCAGAGGGTCAGTACTGAGGGTGTGCTGCACTATCAGAGGGTCAGCACTGAGGGAGTGCTGCACTGCCAGAGGGTCTGGACTGAGGGAGTGCTGCACTGTCAGAGGGTCAGTACTGAGGGAGTGCTGCTCTGTCAGAGGGTCAGTACTGAGGGAGTGCTGCACTGTCAGAGGTTCAGTACTGAGGGAGTGCTGCACTGTCAGAGGGTCAGTACTGAGGGAGTGCTGCACTGTCAGAGGGTCAGGACTGAGGGAGTGCTGCACTGTCAGAGGGTCAGGACTGAGGGAGTGCTGCACTGTCAGAGGGTCAGTACTGAGGGAGTGCTGCACTGTCAGAGGGTCAGTACTGAGGGTGTGCTGCACTGTCAGGGGGTCAGTACTGAGGGTGTGCTGCACTGTCAAAGGGTCAGTACTGAGGGAGTGCTGCACTGTCAGAGGGTCAGTACTGAGGGAGTGCTGCACTGTCAGAGGCTCAGTACTGAGGGTGTGCTGCACTGTCAGAGGGTCAGCACTGAGGGAGTGCTGCACTGTCAGAGGGTCAGGACTGAGAGAATGCTGCACTGTCAGAGGGTCAGTACTGAGGGAGTGCTGCACTGTCAGAGGGTCAGTACTGAGCGAGTGCTGCACTGTCAGAGGGTCAGTACTGAGGGTATGCTGCACTATCAGAGGTCAGCACTGAGGGAGTGCTGCACTGCCAGAGGGTCAGGACTGAGGGAGTGCTGCACTGTCAGAGGGTCAGTACTGAGGGAGTGCTGCTCTGTCAGAGGGTCAGTACTGAGGGAGTGCTGCACTGTCAGAGGTTCAGTACTGAGGGAGTGCTGCTCTGTCAGAGGATCAGTACTGAGGGAGTGCACATTGACGAGGGGTCAGTACTGAGGGAGTGCTGCACTGTCAGAGGGTCAGTATTGAGGGAGTGCTGCACTGTCAGAGGGTCAGTACTGAGGGAGTGCTGCACTGTCAGGGGGTCAGTACTGAGGGTGTGCTGCACTGTCAGAGGGTCAGTACTGAGGGAGTGCTGCACTGTCAGAGGGTCAGTACTGAGGGAGTGCTGCACTGTCAGAGGCTCAGTACTGAGGGTATGCTGCACTTTCAGAGGGTCAGCACTGAGGGAGTGCTGCACTGTCAGAGGGTCAGGACTGAGAGAATGCTGCACTGTCAGAGGGTCAGTACTGAGGGAGTGCTGCACTGTCAGAGGGTCAGTACTGAGGGAGTGCTGCACTGTCAGAGTGTCAGTACTGAGGTAGTGCTGCACTGTCTGGCTGTCAGTACTGAGGGTGTGCTGCACTGTCAGAGGGTCAGTACTGAGGGACTGCTGCACTCTCATCGGGTCAGCACTGAGGGAGTGCTGCACTGTCAGAGGGTTAGGACTGAGGGACTGCTGCACTGTCAGAGGGTCAGGACTGAGGGAGTGCTGCACTGTCAGAGGGTCAGTACTGAGGGAGTGCTGCACTGTCAGAGGGTCAGTACTGAGGGTGTGCTGCACTGTCAGGGGGTCAGTACTGAGGGTGTGCTGCACTGTCAAAGGGTCAGTACTGAGGGAGTGCTGCACTGTCAGAGGGTCAGTACTGAGGGAGTGCTGCACTGTCAGAGGCTCAGTACTGAGGGTGTGCTGCACTGTCAGAGGGTCAGCACTGAGGGAGTGCTGCACTGTCAGAGGGTCAGGACTGAGAGAATGCTGCACTGTCAGAGGGTCAGTACTGAGGGAGTGCTGCACTGTCAGAGGGTCAGTACTGAGCGAGTGCTGCACTGTCAGAGGGTCAGTACTGAGGGTGTGCTGCACTATCAGAGGGTCAGCACTGAGGGAGTGCTGCTCTGTCAGAGGGTCAGTACTGAGGGAGTGCTGCACTGTCAGAGGTTCAGTACTGAGGGAGTGCTGCACTGTCAGAGGATCAGTACTGAGGGAGTGCACATTGACGAGGGGTCAGTACTGAGGGAGTGCTGCACTGTCAGAGGGTCAGTACTGAGGGAGTGCTGCACTGTCAGAGGGTCAGTACTGAGGGAGTGCTGCACTGTCAGGGGGTCAGTACTGAGGGTGTGCTGCACTGTCAGAGGGTCAGTACTGAGGGAGTGCTGCACTGTCAGAGGGTCAGTACTGAGGGAGTGCTGCACTGTCAGAGGCTCAGTACTGAGGGTATGCTGCACTGTCAGAGGGTCAGCACTGAGGGAGTGCTGCACTGCCAGAGGGTCAGGACTGAGAGAATGCTGCACTGTCAGAGGGTCAGTACTGAGGGAGTGCTGCACTGTCAGAGGGTCAGTACTGAGGGAGTGCTGCACTGTCAGAGGGTCAGTACTGAGGTAGTGCTGCACTGTCAGGGTGTCAGTACTGAGGGTGTGCTGCACTGTCAGAGGGTCAGTACTGAGGGACTGCTGCACTGTCATAGGGTCAGCACTGAGGGAGTGCTGCACTGTCAGAGGGTCAGGACTGAGGGACTGCTGCACTGTCAGAGGGTCAGGACTGAGGGAGTGTTTGCACTGTCAGAGGGTCAGGACTGAGGGAGTGCTGCACTGTCAGAGGGTCAGGACTGAGGGAGTGCTGCACTGTCAGAGGGTCAGTACTGAGGGAGTGCTGCACTGCCAGAGGGTCAGGACTGAGGGAGTGCTGCACTGTCAGAGGGTCAGGACTGAGGGAGTGCTGCACTGTCAGAGGGTCAGTACTGAGGGAGTGCTGCACTGTCAGAGGGTCAGTACTGAGGGAGTGCTGCACTGTCAGGGGGTCAGTAGTGAGGGTGTACTGCACTGTCAGAGGGTTAGTACTGAGGGAGTGCTGCACTGTCAGAGGGTCAGTACTGAGGGTGTGCTGCACTGTCAGAGGGTTAGCACTGAGGGAGTGCTGCACTGTCAGAGGTTCAGTACTGAGGGAGTGCACATTGACGAGGGGTCAGTACTGAGGGAGTGCTGCACTGTGGGAGGGTCAGTACTGTGGGAGTGCTGCACTGTCAGAGGGTCAGCACTGAGGGAGTGCTGCACTGTCAGAGGGTCAGTACTGAGGGACTGCTGCACTGTCATAGGGTCAGCACTGAGGCACTGCTGCACTGTCATAGGGTCAGCACTGAGGGACTGCTTCGCTGTCGGAGGATCAGTGCTGATGGAGAGTTGCACTGTCAGAGGGTCAGTACTGAGGGAGTGCTGCACTGTGGGAGGGTCAGTACTGTGGGAGTGCTGCACTGTCAGAGGGTCAGCACTGAGGGAGTGCTGCACTGTCAGAGGGTCAGTACTGAGGGACTGCTGCACTGTCATAGGGTCAGCACTGAGGCACTGCTGCACTGTCATAGGGTCAGCACTGAGGGACTGCTTCGCTGTCGGAGGATCAGTGCTGATGGAGAGTTGCACTGTCAGAGGGTCAGTACTGAGGGAGTGCTGCACTGTTGGAGGTGCTGCGCTTCAGATGAAACATTAAACCGAGGTTCACATCTGCCCTCTTGGGCGGTTGTAAAAGATCCCACGGCCATATTTGGAAGAAGCAGGGCGGGGGGGGGGGGGGGGAGAAATGCAGGTTCTCTCCCCTGTGATGGGTCCGTGGATCAGGGGCGAGATTCTCCGACCCCCCGCCGGGTCGGAGAATCGCCGGGGGTTGGCGTGAATCCCGCCCCCGCCGGTTTCCGAATTCTCCACCACCGGATATTCGGCAGGGGCGGGAATTGCGCCGCGCAGGTTGGCGGGCCACCCCCCGCGATTCTCCGGCCCGGATAAAATGCCTGTCCCGCCGGCGTAGATTAAAACACCTACCTTACTGGCGGGACAAGGCGGCGCAGGCGGGCTCCGGGGTCCTGGGGGGGGCGCGGGGCGATCTGGCCCCGGGGGGTGCCCCCACGGTGGCCTGGCCCGCGATCGGGGCCCACTGATCCACGGGCGGGCCTGTGCCTTGGGGGCACTCTTTCCCTCTGCCTCCGCCACGGTCTCCACCATGGCGGAGGCGGAAGAGACTTTCTCCACTGCGCATGCGCGGGAAACTTTCAGCGGCCGCTGATGGTCCCGCGCATGCGCCGCCCGGAGATGTCATTTCCGCGCCAGCTGGCGGGGCACCAAAGGCCTTTTCCGCCAGCTGGCGGGGCGGAAATTCGTCCGGCTCCGGCCTAGCCCCTCAATGTTGGAGTTCGGCCCCCAAAAATGCGGAGCATTCCGCACCTTTGGGGCGGCGCGATGCCCGCCTGATTTGTGCCGTTTTGGGCGCCAGTCGGCGGACATCGCGCCGTTTCCGGAGAATTTCGCCCCAGGTCTGGAAGTTCAGGCTGATCTTTCCCTTAACAGCCTGCGACTGAACTGTGAGTGCTGCTCATCGCTGTGCCAAGCTGCAACAACCCAGCTTTAGCACAGACCTGAGCAGGGTGCCTGGGCACAGGGCTGAACTGAGGCCTGACAAGAGGCCTGGGAGTTTCCTGTTGTCTCTGACTCAATCTCACACTGCTGGGGACGAGAAAGGGAAAGAAATCCATCAGACCCCCTTCGAAAAGCAGAAGTGACATTAATTGGATACCTGGTGGGAAAAACCTGCAACACTTTGCCAGTTCCAATGAGCCTGCACTAACTAAAATTAAACCAACTGTTAGCGAGTTCTTGCTGGGTGCTGATGTTCCTGTTCCTCTCTAGACTCCTCTTCCAATCCCCATCGCCTGCTACCTCTTTGTCCCTCATGATATGAGGCATGGGCTGGCTATGATGGACTGGGAAACATTACTGAAAGGAAGGACAGTGGACAGGCAATGGCAGCAGACATTCGGGTGAACTCCAGAAGTTGTTTATTCCTATTTGGCGCAAGAATAGAAAGAGAACTGTGGCCAAACCATGGTTTACAAGGGAACTTAGAGATAATATTCGATTCAAAGAGGAGGCATACAAATTAGCAAGAAAAAGCAATAGACCTGAGGATTGAGAAAAGTTTAAAATTCAGCAAATTTGATTGGATTGATTAAGGGACAAATATAGTGCTTGCCTCAGCTAATTGGGAACAAAGTCCCATAGTGAGCGCGTTTAGCCGTGTGTTTCCCAGCACTCGCAGTGCACCACGCATTGTATAAGGGGCTTCAACAGGGAACACGCAGTGAGGCTGCACACAGCCCCATTTTGTACACCGCAGAGCTCCGCTCACCAGAACTCCCCAGTGTAGCGAGAGATCGGGATGCCATTTATAAATGGCGTTTCGATCTCCGAGGCCCCCAAAGTGTCCCCCGGTTCCTCCAGCCTGAACGCACTGCCCCCACCCCCACCCCCACCCCCACCCCCAACACCGATGCAGGGCACCGACGGTCCGATCACACACACGCACGGAGAAAATGCCAGCTTGGCACGTTGGCAGTGCCAACTTGGCAGTACCCATGCCGGCTGGTAGTTTCACCTGGGCACGTTGGCAGTGCCAGGGTGTCCAGGCGGCACCAGCAGTGCCAGGTGGCACCACCCTGCCTAAAGAGCATGTAGCTGGGGGCCTCCAATCTCTGGGAGACTCCCATGAGTGCCGTTCCATCTGGTCCCCGTTTGATACCCTGGGAATCTGCACAATAGCGTGTGACTAGCTATCTTGCCCTCACATGCAGATTTACCAAATAGTGATCCCGTCACAAATGGTCGGGATTCACATCACAATGTCTCGCAAAATCGCGTTGGACCTCGTGATGCGTTCCAAGCTAGGTAGATCCCGAGAGCGGGGTCTCACGGTTTTTAGCGGCCACGCTGCGTGCGGAGACGAGGGGATTTTCACAGTAACTTCAATGCAGTGTTAATTTAAGCCTACTTGTGACACTAATAAAGATCATCACCAGGTCATCATTTTCAGGCGTAGTGTGAAATTGGATCGCGCCCCAAGTATGAGAGTAAACTAACGGGGAACATAAAAACTGACTGCAAAAGTTTCTTTGGATATGTAAAGAGAAAAACATCGACAAAAACGAGTGTAGGCCCCTTACAGTCAGAAATGGGGGAAATTCATAACAGGGAACAAAGAAATGGCTGAGGAACTAAATTCGCACTTTGCTTCTGTCTTCACAAAGGAAGACATGTATAATGTACAGGAAGTTCTGAGAAACACAAGTTTTAGTGAGGAGCTGAAGGAAATTAGTATTACTGGAGAAATAGTTTTGGGTAAATTAATGGAATTGAAAGCGGACAAATCTCCAGGGCCTGATAATCTTCATCCCAGAGAATTGAAGGAAGTGGTCCTAGAAATAGTAGTCATTTTCCAAAATTCTTTGGATTCTGGAATGGTTCCTACAGATTAGAGGGTAGCGAATGTAATCCTGCTATTCAAAAGGAAGACAGAGAGAAAACAGGGAGCTATAGACTAGTGAGCCTAACATCAGTTGTAGGGAAGTTGCTGCAGTCCATTATCAAGGATTTCATAGCACAGCATTTGGAAAGCAGTGGTGTACTCAGATAATGTGAGCCTGAATTTACAAAAGGGATGCTTGACAAATCTACAAGAATTATTGAAGATGTTTAATAGAGTTGACCAGGGAGAACTGGTGGATGTGGTTTATTTAGACTTTCAGAAGGCTTTCCACAAGGTCTGACATAGCAGATTAATATGTAAAGTTAAAGAACATGGGATTACAGGTAGTGTCTTGAGATGGATTGAAAGCAGGGCCGAGATTCCCCCCTACCCGGCGGGTGGGGGTCCCGGCGGGATGGAGTGGCGGGAACCACTCCGGTGTCGGGCCGCCCCAAAGGTGCGGATTTCTCCACACCTTTAGGGGCCGAGCCCTCATCTTAAGGGGCTAGGCCTGCGCCAGAGTGGTTGGCACGCCGCCGGCCGGCGGGAAAGGCCTTTGGCGCCACGCCAGCCGGGGCCGAAGGGACTCTGCTGATGGAGGCTATGGCCGAGGCGGAAAGAAAAAAGTGCCCCCACGGCAGAGGCCCGCCTGCGGATCGGTGGGCCCTGATTGCGGGTCAGGCCACCGTGGGGGCACCCCGGAGCCTGCCCGCGCCGCCAGTCCCGCCGGGAAGGTAGGTGGTTTGATTCTCGCCGGCGGGACTGGCATGACAGCAGCGGGACTTCGGCCCATCGCGGGCCTGAGAATCGCCGGGGGGGGGCTGCCGACCGGCGCAGCGCGATTCCCGCCCCCACCGAATTTTCAGAGCCGGAGAATTCGGCGGCTGGCAGGGGCGGGATTCACGCCCCCCCCCCCCCCCCCCCCGCCCCCCCCCCCCTCCCGCCGATTCTCCGATGCAGCAGGGGGTGTCGGAGAATCCTGCCCCAGATTAGCGAACAGGAAGCAAAATGTTTGACTAAATGGGTCTTTTCCCGATTGGCAGACAGTGACTTGTGGGTTACCGCAGGGGTCTGTGCGAGGACCTGAACTGTTCACATTATATATTAATGATTTAGACATGGAACTAAATGTAATGGGCGTCATTCTCTGACCCCCGCCGGTTCGGAGAATCGCCGGATGACGGCGTGAATCCCATCCCCGCCAGCCGCCGAATTCTCTGGCACCGAAAATTTGGCGGGGGCGGGAATCGCGCCACGCCGATTGGCGGGCCCCCCCCTGTCGATTTTCCGGCCCGCGATGGGCCAAAGTCCCGCTGCTGTCATGCCAGTCTCGCTGCGTGAATCAAACCACCTACCTTATCGGCGGGACTGGCGGTGCGGGCAGGCTCCGGGGTCCTGCGGGGGGCGCTGGGCGATCTGGCCCTGGGGGTGCCCGATCCGCGGGCGGGCCTGTGCCGTGGGGGCACTCTTTTCCTTCCGCCTCGGCCACAGCCTCCGCGATGGCCGATGCGGAAGTGACCCCCCCCCCGCGCATGCGCGGGGATGACGTCAGCAGCCGCTGACGCTCCCGCGCATGCGCGGACTTCCGCCGGCCAGCGGAGTCCCTTCGGCCCCGGTTGGCGTGGCGCCAAAGGCCTTTCCCACCGGCCAGCGGCGCGCCAACCACTCCGGCGCGGGCCTAGCCCCTCAAGGTGAAGGCTTGGCCCCTAAAGGTGCGGAGACACCACCTTTGGGGCGGCCCAACGCCGGAGTGGTTCCCGCCACTCTATCCCGCCGGGACCCCCGCCCAGCCGGGTAGGGGAGAATCCCGGCCATTATCTCCAAATTTGCAGATGATACAAAGTTGGGTGGGAGTGTGAGCTGTGAGGAGGATGCAGAGATGCTTCAGCGGGATTTGGACAGGCTGAGTGAGTGGGCACATGCATGCAAATACTGTATAATGTGGATAAATGTGAGGTTATCCACTTTGGCAGCAAAAATAGGAAGACAGATTATCACTTGAATGGATGTAAATTGAGAGAGGTGGTTACTCAGCGAGACCATGGTGTCCTCGTGCATCAGTCGCTGAAAGTAAGCCCGCAGGTATAACAGGCAGTAAAGAAGGCAAATGGCATGTTGGCCTTCATAGCGAGAGGATTTGAGTATAGGATTGGGGATGTTTTACTGCAATTGTATCGGGCATTGGTGAGGCCTCACCTGGAGTATTGTGTGCAGTTTTGAGGAAGCTTGGGTGTCATTCTCCGACCCCCCGCCAGGTTGGAGAATCGCCGGGGGCTGCCGTGAATCCCGCCCCCGCCGGTTGCCGAACTCTCCGGTACCGGATATTCGGCGGGGGTGGGAATCGGGCCGCGCCGGTTGGCGGGCCCCCCCGCTCGATTCTCCGGCCCGGATGGGCCGAAGTCCCGCCAATAAATTGCCTGTCCCGCCGGCGTAAATTAAAGAACCTTTCTTACCGGCGGGACAAGGCGGCGTGGGCGGGCTCCGGGGTCCTGGGGGGGGCGCAGGGCGATCTGGCCCCGGGGGGTGCCCCCACGGTGGCCTGGCCCGCGATCGGGGCCCACCGATCCGCGGGCGGGCCTGTGCCGAGGGGGCACTCTTTCCCATCCGCCTCTGCCACGGTCTCCACCATGGCGGAGGCGGAAGAGACTCCCTCCACTGCGCATGCGTGGGAAACTGTCAGCGGCCGCTGACGCCCCCGCCCCGATATGTAATTTCCGCGCCAGCTGGCGGGGCAACAAAGGCCGTTTCCGCCAGCTGGCGGGGCGGAAATCCCTCCGACGCCGGCCTAGCCCCTCAATGTTGGGGCTCGGCCCCCAAAGATGCGGAGCATTCCGCACCTTTGGGGCGGCGCGATGCCCGTCTGATTGGAGCCGTTTTGGGCGCCAGTCGGCGGACATCGCGCCGTTTGGGGAGAATTTCGCCTGATGTTCTTGCTATGGAGGAAGTGAAGTGAAGGTTTACCAGGCTGTTTTGTGGGATGGCGGGACTGTCATATGAGGAGAGACTAAGTCTGTTTGGATTATATTCATTGGAGTTTAGAAGAGTGAGAGAGGGTCTCGTAGAAACATAAAACCTCTCATAGGATTAGACAGGGTAGATTCAGAAAGAACATTCCTGATGGTCGGGAAGTCCAGAACTAGGGTTTGTAGTTTGAGGATAAGGAGTAAACCTTTTAGGACTGAGGTGAGGAGAAATTTCTTCCCCCAGAGAGTGGTGAATCTATGGAATTCACGACCACAGAAAGTAGTTGAGGCCAAAACGTTGTGTAATTTCAAGAAGGAAGCTCTTGGGGCTTAAAGGGGTCAAGGGAAATGGGGCGCAGGCAGGATCAGGGTATTGAACTTGATTATCAGTCATGATAATAATGAATGGTTTTCAGGCTCGAAGGGCCGATTGGCCTACTCCTGCTTCTATTTTCTGTGTGTGTTTATCCAGCTTCCCGCTTAAATACATTGATACTATTCACCTCGACCACTCCCTATGGGAGTGAGTCCCACGTTCTCCCCACTCCCTGTGGGAGCGAGGCCCACATTCTCCCCACTCCCTATGGGAGTGAGTCCCACGTTCTCCCCACTCCCTGTAGGAGCGAGTCCCACATTCTCCCCACTCCCTGTGGGAGCGAGGCCCACATTCTCCCCACTCCCTGTAGGAGCGAGGCCCACATTCTCCCCACTCCTTGTGGGAGCGAGGCCCACTCCCTGTGGGAGCGAGGCCCACATTCTCTCCATTCCCTGTAGGAGGGAGTCCCACATTCTCCCCACTCCCTGTGGGAGTGAGTCCCACATTCTTCACACACCCTGTGGGTGCGTGTCCCACATTGTTGCCACTCCCTGTGGGAGCGAGTCCCACATTCTCCCCACTCCCTGTGGGAGTGAGTTCCACATTGTCCCCACTCTCTGGGTAAAGAGTTTTCTCCTGAATTCCCAATTGGGTTGATTACTGACTGTCGCATGTTGATGTTCCCGAGTTCCGGTATCCCCCCGACAGGAAACATCTGGGGTGAAATTCTCCGGAAACGGCGCGATGTCTGCCGACTGGCGCCCAAAACGGCGCAAATCAGACGGGCATCGCGCCGCCCCAAAGGTGCGGAATGCTCCGCATCTTTGGGGGCCGAGCCCCAACTCCTAGGGGCTAGGCCGGCGCTGGACGAATTTCCACCCTGCCAGCTGGCGGAAACGGCCTTTGTTGCCCCGCCAGCTGGCGCGGAAATGACATCTCCGGGCGCCACATGCGCGGGAGCATCAGTGGCCGCTGACAGCATTCCCGCGCATGTGCAGTGGAGGGAGTCTCTTCCGCCTCCGCCATGGTGGAGACCGTGGCGGAGGCGGAAGGGAAAGAGTGCCCCACGGCACAGGCCCGCCCGCAGATCGGTGGGCCCCGATCGCGGGCCAGGCCACCGTGGGGGCACCCCCCGGGGCCAGATCGCCCTGCGCCCCCCCCAGGACCCCGGAGCCCGCCCGCGCCGCCTTGTCCCGCCAGTAAGGTAGGTGGTTTAATTAGCACCGGCGGGACAGGCATTTTAGCGGCGGGACTTTGGCCCATCCAGGCCGGACAATCGAGCGGGGGGGCCCGCCAACCGGCGCGGCGCGATACTCGCCCCCGCCGAATATCCAGTGCCGGAGACTTCGGCAACCGGCGGGGGCGGGATTCACGCCAGCCCCCGGCGATTCTCCGACCCGGGGGCGGGGGTCGGAGAATTTCGCCCCTTCTCTCCATCGACCCAATCGAATCCTCTTTCATAATTTTCAAGATGTCGATCACGTCACCCCCTCAGCTTTCTTTTTACCAGAGAAAAAGACCCCGACCTGTTCAGTGTGTCCTGATTTTTATAATCTCTCAGTTCTGGGATCATGTGGTCTTGGTACTTCTTCAAGATTGATGGAAAGAAGGGAATAATTAAGATCAAAGCCCTCCCTCTCTTTCCCAAATCGTCATTCCTCCCTTCCACTCCCT
This sequence comes from Scyliorhinus torazame, assembly GCF_047496885.1. Lineage (NCBI taxonomy): Eukaryota > Metazoa > Chordata > Chondrichthyes > Carcharhiniformes > Scyliorhinidae > Scyliorhinus > Scyliorhinus torazame. The sequence goes on from NC_092718.1 coordinate 86,836,295, forward strand.
CACTCCCTCCCCTTCCTCCCTCTCTTTCCCAAATCGCCATTCCTCCCTTCCTCATCCTCCCTCCCTCCCCTCATCCCTCTTTTTCCCAAATCACCATTCCTCCCTTCCTCTCCCTCTCTCCTCCTCCCCTCCCTCCCTCTTTCCTAAATCACCATTCCTCCCACGCGTTCACTCCCTCCCGCCTCCCTCTCTCTCAACCCCTCATCCTCCGTCCCTCTCCCCCATCCTCTCTCCTCTTTTCCCTCTCCCTGCCTGTCCCTCCCTCCCTACCTCTCACTTCATTCCTCTTCCCTCATCACCTTCCTTCCCCCTCCTCTCCTCTGCCTCCATCCCCCACTCCCTCTCCCACCCTCCCTCTCCTCCTTTCCTTCCCTCCCTTCCCCCTCTCATCCTCTCCATCTCTCTTTCTCTCTCTGTCCCTCACCCTCCTTTATCTCTCCCTCCATCCTTTCCCCCCTGTCTCATTCACCCCTTTCATCGTTTTAACGATCTCGATCAGGTCTTTCCTCATTTACTTAGTATGAGACTCTTTGTGTAAGTATTTTTACTGATTTATGCAGCACGGTAGCATTGTGGATAGCACAATTGCTTCACTGCTCCAGGGTCCCAGGTTCGATTCCGGCTTGGGTCACTGTCTGTGCGGAGTCTGCACATCCTCCCCGTGTGTGCGTGGGTTTCCTCCGGGTGCTCCGGTTTCCTCCCACAGTCCAAAGATGTGCAGGTTAGGTGGATTGGCCATGATAAAATTGCCCTTAGTGTCCAAAATTGCCCTTAGTGTTGGGTGGGGTTACTGGGTTATGGGGATAGGGTGGAGGTGTTGACCTTGGGTAGGGGCTGAATGGCCTCCTTCTGCACTGTAAATTCCATGATAAATTCGATGATAATCTGCATATTCCAGATCTATCCTTATTGAGGTTTATTAATGATGTGGAGATGCCGGCGTTGGACTGGGGTGAGCACAGTTAGAAGTTTTACAACACCAGGTTAAAGTCCAACAGGTTTGTTTGGATGTCACTAGCTTTCGGAGCGCTGCTCCTTCCTCAGGTGAATGAAGAGGTATGTTACAGAAACACATATATAGACAGATTCAAAGATGCCAGACAATGCTTGGAATGCGACCATTAGCAGGTGATTAAATCTTTACAGATCCAGAGATGGGGTAACCCCAGGTTAAAGAGGTGTGAATTGTGTCAAGCCAGGACAGTTGGTAGGATTTCGCAGGTCAGGTGGTGGGGGATGAATGTAATGCGACATGAATCCCAGGTCCCGGTTGAGGCCGCACTCATGTGTGCGGAATTTAGCTATAAGCTTCTGCTCGGCGATTCTGCGTTGTCGCGCGCCCTGAAGGTAAAGATTTAATCACCTGCCAATGCTCGCATTCCAAGCATTGTTTGGCATCTTTGAATCTGTCTATATATATGTTTCTGGAACATACCTCTCCATTCACCTGAGGAAGGAGCAGCGCTCCGAAAGCCAGTGACATCGAAACAAACCTGTTGGACTTTAACATGGTGTTGTAAAACTTCTTACCGAGGTTTATTAAGTAAGGGATAGAGTAAAAAAAAGTGGAGAAGGTCCTGCACAATTGCAGTCTCCATATCACTTGGTCAGACCACACTGGGACCACTGTGCACAGCTCTGGGGCAAGATTTCCGTTATCGGCACGATGTCCGCCGACTGGCGCCAAAGACGGCGCAAATCAGTCCGGCATCGCGCCGCCCCAAAGGTGCGGAATCCTCCGCATCTTGAGGGGCCGAGCCCTAACGTTGAGGGGCTGGGCCCGCGCCGGTCTGATCTCCGCCCCGCCAGCTGGCGGGAAAGGCCTTTGGTGTCCCGCCAGCTGGCGCGGAAATGACATTGCCAGGCGGCGAATGCGCGGGAGCGTCAGCGGCCGCTCACGGCATCCCCGCGCATGCGCAGTGGAGTGAGTCTCTTCCACCTACGCCATGGTGGAGACCGTGGCGAAGGCGGAAGGAAAAGAGTGCCCCCACGGCACAGGCCCACCCGCAGATCGGTGGGCCCCAATCGCGGGCCAGGCCACCGTGGGGGCACCCCCCGGGGCCAGATCGCCCCGCGCCCCCCCCAGGACCCCGGAGCCCGCCCGCGCCGCCTTGACCCGCCAGTAAGAGAGGTGGTTTAATCCACGCCGGCGGAACAGGCATTCTAGCAGCAGGACTTCGGCCCATCCGGGCTGGAGAATCGCCAGGGGGGCCCACCAACCGGCGCGGCGTGATTCCCGCCCCCGCCGAATCTCCGGTGCGGGAGAATTCGGTAACCGGCGGGGGCGGGTTTCGCGCCAGCCCCCGGCGATTCTCCGACCCAGCGGGGGTTCGGAGAATCTCGCCCCTGGTCTCCATATCCCTTGGTTAGAACTCTCTGGCAGCACTGTGCACAGTTCTGTCTCCATATCCCTTGGTTATAACACACTTGGAGCACTTTGCACAATTCTGGGGCGAAATTCTCCGGAAACGGCGCGATGTCCGCCGACTGGCGCCCAAAACGGCGCAAATCAGTCAGGCATCGCGCTGCCCCAAAGGTGCGGAATGCTTCGAATCTTTGGGGGCCGAGCCCTAACCTTAAGGGGCTAGGTCGGCGCCGGACGAATTTCCGCCCCCACCAGCTCGTGCGGAAATGACATCTCCGGGCGGCGCATGCGCGGGAGCGTCAGCGGCCGCTGACGGCATTCCCGCGCATGCGCAGTGGAGGAAGTCTCTTCCGCATCCGCCATGGTGGAGACCATGGCGAAGGCGGAAGGGAAAGAATGCCCCCACGGCACAGGCCTGCCCGTGGATCGGTGGGCCCCGATCGCGGGCCAGGCCACCGTGGGGGCACCCCCCAGGACCCCGGAGCCCTCCCGCGCCGCCTTGTCCCGCCAGTAAGAGAGGTGGTTTAATCTACGCCGGCAGGACAGGCATTTTAGCGGCGGGACTTCGGCCCATCCGGGCCTGTAAATACAGAGGCGATCTGGCCCAGGGGGGTGACCCCACGGTGGCCTGGCCCGCGATCAGGGCCCACCGATCTGTGGGCGGGCCTGTGCCGTGGGGGCACTCTTTTCCCTCCGCCTTCGCCATGGTCTCCACTATGGCGGAGGCGGAAGAGACCCCCTCCACTGCGCATGCGCGGGGATGCCGTGAGCGGCCACTGACACTCCCGCGCATTCGCCGCCTGGCAATGTCATTTCCGCGCCAGCTGGCGGGGCGGAAATCAGTCCGCCGCGGGCCTAGCCCCTCAAGGTGAGGGCTCGGCCCCTCAAGATGCGGAGATTTCCGCACCTTTGGGGCGGCGTGATGCCGGACTGATTCGCGCCGTTTTTGGCGCTGGTCGACGGACATCACGCCGATTGCGGAGAATCCCACCCAAGGTCTTTAAAATGATGAAAGGGGTTTTGATCGGTTCGACAGAGAGGTGATGTTTCCTTTTGAGGGGGAAACCAGTACCATGGGCCATCAATATATGACAGTCTCTAATAAATCAAATTGGAAATTCAGGAGAAACGTCTTTATTCAGAGAGTGGGGAGAATGTGATACTCCCTCCCATGGGGAGTGGGGAGAATGTGATACTCGCTCCCAAAGGGAGTGGGGAGAATGTGATTCTTGCTCCCACAGGGAGTGGGGGAAACATGGGTCTCACTCCCACTGGGAGTCGGGAGAACATGGGACTCGCTCCCACGGGGAGTGGGGAGAACGTGGTACTCACTCCCACAGGGAGTGGGGAGAATGTGGGACTCACTCCCACAGGGAGAGGGGAGAATGTGGGACTCACTCCCACAGGCGGGAGTGGGGAGAACGTGGGCAAAATTCTCCGTTATCGGCGGAAAGTCCGCCGATCGGCGCAAAAACGGCGCAAATCCGACTTGCGTCACGTCGGAAAAATGGATCGATAGTCTCCGGCCCGAAATGGGCTAGCAGCGACGTAACGGGATCCGCGCTTGCGCAGTGGTTCACGCCGTGCAGCGTCATACGCGCTGCACGGCGTGACGGCTCATAAGGCCGCGCTGCTCCCCCCCACCCGACCGGAACACCCGACCGCAACACCCGACTGGATGGCTGGCCGTCGCTCAGCCCCGAGGTTCGAGTCACGCGATGTGATGGCGCTCCTGGACGCGGTGGAGCAGAGGAGGGACGCCCTGTATCCCGGGCACGGCCGCAGAATTGCCCCACGCCACAGCCGGCATCTGTGGAGGGAAGTGGCAGAGACCGTCACCGCTGTGGCCCTGACACCACGGACAGGCACCCAGTGCCACAAGAAGGTGAACGACCTCGTCAGAGCAGCCAGGGTGAGCCTCCCCATATCCCCCCTTCCCCATATCCCCCCTCCCCCATATCCCCCCTCCCCCATATCCCCCCTCCCCCATATCCCCCCTCCCCCATATCCCCCCTCCCCCATATCCCCCTCCCCCATATCCCCCCTCCCCCATATCCCCCCTCCCCCATATCCCCCCTCCCCCATATCCCCCCTCCCCCATATCCCCCCTCCCCCATATCCCCCCTCCCCCATATCCCCCCACCCCCATATCTCCCCTTCCCCATATCCCCCCTCCCCCATATCCCCCCTCCCCCATATCCCCCCTCCCCATATCCCCCTCCCCTATATCCCCCCCTCCCCCATATCCCCCCTCCCCCATATCCCCCCTCCCCCATATCCCCCCTCCCCATATCCCCCCTCCCCATATCCCCCCTCCCCCATATCCCCCCTCCCCATATCCCCCCTCCCCATACCCCCCCTCCCCCGTATCCCCCATATCCCCCTCCCCATATCCCCCCTCCCCCATATCCCCCCTCCCCCATATCCCCATATCCCCCCTCCACCATATCCCCCCTCCTCCATATCCCCCCTCCCCCATATTCCCCACATCCCCCCTCCCCCATATCCCCCCTCTCCCATATCCCCCCTCCCCCATATCCCCAAGTGAATCCAGCCCTAACCTTAACCTCTGCAATGCATGCGCAACCGATGGCGTGCATTCATATACCTGCCTAACACTGTTGCCTTTTACCCCTGCCCCCCCTCCCCCACAGGAGAAGCGCGCACACAACAAGAGGGAACATGTGAGGACTGGAGGAGGGCCCGCTGATGAGAGGCCACTGACCGTACATGAGGAAAGGGCCCTGGAACTGGCTGGCGGACCTGAGGACCGAGAGGTTGCTGATGCAGAGGTCGGGGGCGTACTAGCGAGTGAGCCACCGACAGCCCGTCCCCATATCCCCCCTCCCCTATATTCCCCTCCCCCGTATCACCTGATCACTGCCTGATGTCTAACCATGCATGCTTCATTGTGTATCGCAGGACCAAACGTCCAGGCACCCATCCCCGCAGATGCAGATCCCCGCAGGATGCCCCTCGGAGACCACGGGAGACGGAGAGACCCGGACCCTCCAGCATGCGACGGCCCGCAGGATGCCCTCGGAGACCACGGGAGACGGAGAGACCCGGACCCTCCAGCATGCGACGCCCGCAGGATGCCCCTCAGAGACCACGGGAGACGGAGAGACCCGGACCCTCCAGCATGCGACGCCCGCAGGATGCCCCTCGCACACCACGGGAGACGGAGAGACCTGGAGCAACGGGGAGACGACACCCCCGTCACGTGTGGGAGCGACCACCCAGCGACGAGGGGGGCAGCCACAGGCCCCCGTCACATCCGAGCCAGGACACCACTACCCAGGACACCACTACCCAGGACACCCCTACCCAGGACACCACTACCCAGGACACCACTACCCAGGACACCCCTACCCGGGACAGCACTACCAGGAAGACGAAATACCGGACAGTTACTCAGAGTGGATGGGTGGAGACGATCCCCCACCCCAAAGTGCCATGGACTCAGAGTGGGACGAAGAGCATGACACAACGCCACTGCTGTCACCAACACCCTCCACCATCGCAGAAACACTCACCACGGTTGGGCACTTTAGTGATGAGGCGTCTGGTACACTCACTGGTGCGCACAGCCGTCCCGGGACAGCAGGTGGAGGTAGGAGCAGCAGAGGGACCGGGCGGTCGGAGGGCAGCCCAGCCCAAGTGAACATCTGCCGCCCAGATGGATCCCGGGTTCCTGCAGTTACCACACCCACACATAGATCCGATGCAACCACCGACCCGGAGACGAGCGAAGAGGGTGACGGGCGGCTTGCGGCGGCTGCGGTCGCAGGTGGAGGAGTCCACCCGCGTCCAGGTGCTGGGAGTAGTGCCGGTCATGCGTGCCACCCAGGCCGACACCGCACGGGTGGCGTCCGCGGTGGAGGCAATGGGTGCGACGGTGTCAGACATGGGGAACGGTTTGCGAGGCCTGGGGCCTTCCGTGCAGGCGGCGTCTGTGGCCCAGGAAATGGCTGCCCTCTCACAGGAGGCCATGAGCCAGTGCCAGCGCCAGATGGCAGAGGCGCTCAACGCCATAGCCCAGTCTCAGCAGGCCATCGCTGAGGGCATCGGCGCCAGTGGCCATGTGCGAGCCGGCGTCACACTGTCACAGACAGGGTTTGCCAACCCCCTGGGCTCCATGGCTGCAAACCTGCAGACCCCTGTCGATACCAGCACGGGCCTCCAGGACTGGCAGCGCCAGATGTCGGGGAGGCGTCGGATGGCCAGTCCGTTCGCATCCCCCACCCATGTAGAGGCCTGGGGGCCATCGGGCACCCCGAGGGAGGAGGAGGTGGTGTGGTCCGTCCCGGCTCCCTCTGTAGGGGAGGTCCCGGTACACCGCGACACCTCGGACTCCCCCCCTTCCGTCCCAGGTGCATCGGGTGGGCAACGGGCAGGACAGGGTGGCAGCTCGCCATCCAGTCGCCCGGGCCGCAGCCTGGCCCATCTAGGCCAGGACGCCCCAGGAAACAGCCGCCAAAGGGATCCTGTGTCAGATGGCAGGAATCACAGGAGTCCACCTCCAGTTCTGCTGTACCGTCTGGGGAACCACGTAGACGTAGTCAAAGGGCCCGTAAGGCCAAACAATTAGACACTGAGTAAGTTGGCACGGGTGCAGGGCACAGATGAGTTTTAGGGGCTAGGGCACGTGCATGAACTCCTTTGGTTATTAAAGTCAATGTTACACCTACCGAAGCTGCCTTTGTGCTCTGTCCAAAGTGTGCGGGGGTGTCATGTACGTTGAGCGCAAGTGTGTGTGTGAGGGGTGGTCTTACCTCAGCCCCAGGTGAGTCTGCCCCCTTCCCCCTGGGCCGCCATCAACATCCCCCGGGCAGAGGACGGGACCGTGCGCTGCAGTGTCACAGCCGCATGCAGGGATGGTCCGGGTGGATGGTGATACTGTGGCCATGGGTCAGACATAGTCCAACGATGTAGAGCCAGGAGCTCATCGCAGGGCGGGTTGTCATCATCCTCCATGGCCTGCGATAGACACGCGTCCACCCGCAACTGTGTGAGCCTGGCCCGTTGTGCCGCAGGTGGATTGGCAATGGGGGGGGGGGGGTGGTGTGCATGCGGGTGGGGTGGGTGGGGTTGGGGGAGGGGGGTGAGGGTGCTGGGTGGGTGGATGGGTGGGGGGTGTGGGTGGTCGGCTGTTGCCATGGTGTGCAGTCTGTGGCCATTCTACCCGATTCCCACGCCCATCTAGTCAGTGAAGCGGGCGGCTATCAGCCTGTCCCATGCCCGCTGGCCCAGCCGGTAACGGTGGACAGCCACCCGCCCGTGTCTAGCCCGTCTGCCCTGACCATTACCCCCATCCCCCTCATCTGGGGAGGACTGCGCCTCTTACTGCTGCTCCTCCACTCCGCCCTCCTCTGCCTGCGGCACATCGCCCCTCTGCTGGGCTATGTTGTGCAGGACGCAGCACACCACAATGATGCGGCCGACCCATCTGACCGATACTGGAGGGCGCCCCCAGAGAGGTCCAGGCACCTGAAACGCATCTTCAGCACGCCAAAGCACCTCTCGATCACTCCCCTTGTCGCTACATGGGCATCATTGTAGCGGTTCTCCGCCTCATTGCGTGGCCTCCGTATAGGCGTCATCAGCCACGATCGCAATGGGTAGCCCCTGTCGCCCAGCAACCAGCCCCTCAGCCGGGGATGGCGTCCCTCGTACATGCCGGGGATGGATGACCGCGACAACACGAACGAGTCGTGTACACTGCCTGGGTGACGGGCTCAGACGTGCAGGATCATCATGCGGTGGTCGCAGACCACCTGTACGTTCATCGAATAGGTCCCCTTCCTATTAGTGAACACGGCCCTGTTATCTGCAGGTGGCCGCACGGCGACGTACATCCCATCGATCGCGCCCTGGACCATGGGGAACCCGGCCACGGCAGAGAAGCCCCCAACCTGCACCCCAGCACGGACCCCCCCCCCCCCCCAACCTCCACCCCGGCACGGACCCCCCCCCCCAACCTCCTGCCCAGCACGGACCCCCCATCCACCTCCCCGGCACGGACCCCCTCCCGGCACTCCCCCGGAGCCCAGCCTGCTCTAACCAACCCCCCCCGCCCCCCCCCCCGCCGCATACACACACACACAACCCGAGACACACCTCTCCTCACGCATTCAGACTGCGGCCACGCCATTGCCTGCCCAGAGCCAACCCCCAGGCCGTCACTCACCTCCACGCTGGTCGGCGTGAGCCTGGAGCACCGGGTCACGCCGATGAAAAGGAGGTTTGATTCACGTCGACGGGACTTCGGCCCATCCGAAAGGGAGAATATCGGCAGGCCGAAAATCGGCTGCCTTGCGCAGACCCGTGACATTCTCCGCGGCAGCGGCGAAATTAACGCCCCGCCGACTTTTCTCCCTTCGGAGACTTCGGCAACCGGCGGGGGCGGGATTCACGGCGGCCAACGGCCATTCTCCGACCCTCTGGGGGGTTGGAGAATGACGCCCCGTGGTACTCACCCCCACAGGGAGTGGGGAGAATGTGGGACTCACTCCCACAGGAAGAGGGGAGAATGTGAGAGTTGCACCCACATTGAGGTGAATAGAAGCAAATTACTGTGGATTCAGGGGCGAAATTCTCCACAAACGGCGCGATGTCCGCCGACTGGCGCCCAAAAAGGTGCGGAATGCTCCACATCTCTGGGGGCCGAGCCCCAACATTGAGAGGCTAGGCCGACGCCGGAGGGATTTCCGCCCCGCCAGCTGGCGGAAACGGCCTTTGTTGCCCCGCCAGCTGGCGCGGAAATGACATGTCGGGGCGGCGCATGTAGGGAGCGTCAGCGGCCGCTGACAGTTTCCCGCCATGCGCAGTGGGGAGAGTCTCTTCCGCCCTCCGCCATGGCGGGACTTCGGCCCATCCGGGCCGGAGAATCCAGCGGGGGGGCCCGCCAACCGGCGCGGCCCGATTCCCGCCCCCGCCGAATGTCCGGTACCGGAGACTTCGGCAACCTGCGGGGGCGGGATTCACGGCGGCCAACGGCCATTCTCCGACCCGCTGGAAAATGTCTGCTGGTCCGGCTGCTGGTCCGACTGCATCTGTAGAGAGAGAAAAGAGCTCACGTTTCGAGTCCAGATGACCCTTTGTCAAAGCTAAAAGACAGAGAAAGTGGAAATATTTATACTGTGGAGTGAGAATGAATGATGAGTCATAGCCACATAAAAACAGCGTGCTAATAGCCACAGAAACCAAGGGAAAAGAGAGCTAATGGCAGTCCACAGAGAGAACAAAGCTGTGAAAGGCCAAACAGCAGAGAAACTAACATCAGAGAGTAAACTGTGACAGATGTAGATGTGGGGGGAGGGGAAGGGGGAAGCAAAGGGGAGAAAGGGTAAAGAAAGGTGGATAAGATTGGGGGGGGGGGCGGTTAAATATATATAAAGAAAGACAAGAAAGAAAGAAATGCTAAAAGACAGTTAAAATAAAATGGGATGGAAACAAATGGGTTGAGATGGGGTAGAGCTAATCATCTGAAGTTGTTGAATTCCAATGTTGAGACCGGAAGGCTGTAGCATGTCTAACCGGAAGATGAGGTTTTGTTCCTCCAGTTTACATTGAACTTCACTGTAACATTGCAGCAGGCCAAGGACAGACATGTGGGCATGGGAGCAGGGTGTTGTGTTAAAATGGCAAGCAACGGAAGGTCAGGGTCCTGAATGCGCACAGACCGAAGGTGCTCAGCAAAGCGATCACCCAGTCTGCGTTTGGTCTCTCCGATACAGAAGACATCACATTGGGAGCAACGAATGCAATAGACCAAATTGAAAGAGGTGCAAGTGAAACACTGCTTAACCTGGAATGAGTGTTTTGGGCCTGGGATGTTAAGCATGGAAGAGGTAAAGGGGTTGAGGTGAATAGTGGTGTATTATGGAGGAAGCTGGATAAACA